>NC_141829.1:5154431-5339431 GCF_982586985.1 Callionymus lyra
AGTGAGTTGTGTGTCATTCCTGCAGTGTGTTGTGTGTCGTTCCTGCAGTGTGTTGTGTGTCATTCCTGCTGTGTGTTGTGTGTCGTTCCTGCAGTGAGTTGTGTGTCGTTGCTGCTGTGTGTTGTGTGTCGTTCCTGCAGTGTGTTGTGTGTCGTTCCTGCTGTGTGTTGTGTGTCGTTGCTGCTGTGTGTTGTGTGTCATTCCTGCAGTGTGTTGTGTGTCATTCCTGCAGTGTGTTGTGTGTCATTCCTGCAGTGTGTTGTTTGTCATTCCTGCATTGTGTTGTGTGTCGTTCCTGCAGTGAGTTGTGTGTCGTTGCTGCTGTGTGTTGTGTGTCGTTCCTGCAGTGTGTTGGGTGTCGTTCCTGCTGTGTGTTGTGTGTCATTGCTGCTGTGAGTTGTGTGTCATTCCTGCAGTGTGTTGTGTGTCGTTGCTGCTTTGTGTTGTGTGTCGTTCCTGCTGTGTGTTGTGTGTCGTTCCTGCAGTGTGTTGTGTGTCGTTGCTGCTTTGTGTTGTGTGTCGTTCCTGCAGTGTGTTGTCTGTCGTTCCTGCATTGTGTTGTGTGTCGTTCCTGCAGTGAGTTGTGTGTCGTTGCTGCTGTGTGTTGTGTGTCGTTCCTGCAGTGTGTTGGGTGTCGTTCCTGCTGTGTGTTGTGTGTCATTGCTGCTGTGAGTTGTGTGTCATTCCTGCAGTGTGTTGTGTGTCGTTGCTGCTTTGTGTTGTGTGTCGTTACTGCTGTGTGTTGTGTGTCGTTCCTGCTGTGTGTTGTGTGTCGTTCCTGCAGTGTGTTGTGTGTCGTTGCTGCTTTGTGTTGTGTTGTTCCTGCAGTGTGTTGTCTGTCGTTCCTGCAGTGTGTTGTGTGTCGTTGCTGCTGTGTATTGTGTGTCATTCCTGCAGTGTGTTGTGTGTCATTCCTGCAGTGTGTTGTGTGTCATTCCTGCAGTGTGTTGTTTGTCATTCCTGCATTGTGTTGTGTGTCGTTCCTGCAGTGAGTTGTGTGTCGTTGCTGCTGTGTGTTGTGTGTCGTTCCTGCAGTGTGTTGGGTGTCGTTCCTGCTGTGTGTTGTGTGTCATTGCTGCTGTGAGTTGTGTGTCATTCCTGCAGTGTGTTGTGTGTCGTTGCTGCTTTGTGTTGTGTGTCGTTACTGCTGTGTGTTGTGTGTCGTTCCTGCTGTGTGTTGTGTGTCGTTCCTGCAGTGTGTTGTGTGTCGTTGCTGCTTTGTGTTGTGTGTCGTTCCTGCAGTGTGTTGTCTGTCGTTCCTGCAGTGTGTTGTGTGTCGTTGCTGCTGTGTGTTGTGTGTCATTCCTGCAGTGTGTTGTGTGTCATTCCTGCAGTGTGTTGTGTGTCATTCCTGCAGTGTGTTGTTTGTCATTCCTGCATTGTGTTGTGTGTCGTTCCTGCAGTGAGTTGTGTGTCGTTGCTGCTGTGTGTTGTGTGTCGTTCCTGCAGTGTGTTGGGTGTCGTTCCTGCTGTGTGTTGTGTGTCATTGCTGCTGTGAGTTGTGTGTCATTCCTGCAGTGTGTTGTGTGTCGTTGCTGCTTTGTGTTGTGTGTCGTTCCTGCACTGTGTTGTGTGTCGTTCCTGCAGTGAGTTGTGTGTCGTTGCTGCTGTGTGTTGTGTGTCGTTCCTGCAGTGAGTTGTGTGTCGTTGCTGCTGTGTGTTGTGTGTTGTTCCTGCAGTGAGTTGTGTGTCGTTGCTGGTGTGTGTTGTGTGTCGTTCCTGCAGTGAGTTGTGTGTCATTCCTGCAGTGTGTTGTGTGTCGTTCCTGCAGTGTGTTGTGTGTCATTCCTGCTGTGTGTTGTGTGTCGTTCCTGCAGTGTGTTGTGTGTCGTTCCTGCAGTGAGTTGTGTGTCATTCCTGCAGTGTGTTGTGTGTCGTTGCTGCTGTGTGTTGTGTGTCGTTGCTGCTGTGTGTTGTGTGTCGTTCCTGCTGTGAGTTGTGTGTCGTTGCTGCTGTGTGTTGTGTGTCGTTGCTGCTGTGTGTTGTGTGTCATTCCTGCAGTGAGTTGTGTGTCGTTCCTGAGGTGTGTTGTGTGTCGTTCCTGCTGTGTGTTGTGTGTCGTTCCTGCAGTGAGTTGTGTGTCGTTGCTGCTGTGTGTTGTGTGTCGTTCCTGCAGTGTGTTGTGTGTCGTTCCTGCAGTGTGTTGTGTGTCATTCCTGCAGTGTGTTGTGTGTCATTCCTGGAGTGTGTTGTGTGTCGTTCCTGCAGTGTGTTGTGTGTCATTCCTGCTGTGTGTTGTGTGTCATTCCTGCAGTGTGTTGTGTGTCATTCCTGCAGTGTGTTGTGTGTCGTTCCTGCAGTGAGTTGTGTGTCGTTGCTGGTGTGTGTTGTGTGTCGTTCCTGCAGTGAGTTGTGTGTCGTTGCTGCTGTGTGTTGTGTGTCGTTCCTGCAGTGTGTTGTGTGTCGTTCCTGCTGTGTGTTGTGTGTCGTTCCTGCTGTGTGTTGTGTGTCGTTCCTGCTGTGTGTTGTGTGTCGTTCCTGCAGTGTGTTGTGTGTCGTTCTTGCCTCCAGCAGAGTCGGGGATTTACAAACCTCTTCTCTTCACGCTCAAGTTCAGAGGTCGCAGCGCATTCCAGACATTTTCTATCTGTTTGTTTTCCACCAGGACGACTCACAATGATCGTGACATCACATCAGAGGACGGATCATCGCTCCGTTGAACAAGATGAGTGGAACCATCCCTGAGGCTCACCATCATCTCAACACCTGCTTATGGATTGATGTTTAACCAGGAATGCTATTAGCATCTCAGGCTAACATGGTGTGTGGTGTTGAGTATTGGTGTAAGAAAATATTGATACACTTGAATATAAGGCTGCATGTTATATCATGAAAAATATCGATATTTTATTGTATAAATCAAGCATTTCTTAAATGTGCACTTCGACCAATCAGTGTCACGTTCTGTAAAGTTGTCAGTTTGTACTTCTATGTCTCGTTGTTGTTTACGTCTCCGTCCGTCTGTGAACTGTGTGGCGCAGCTTGTTAGGCTCGGTTGCTATGGCGACGCGTCTTAGCTCAGTATATACACTGAAGTAATACTAACTTATGATCTAGTCAAACACTAGTGATCCAGTGAAGTAATACTAACTTGTGATCTAGTCAAACACTAGTGATCCAGTGAAGTATTACTAACTTATGATCTAGTCAAACACTAGTGATCCAGTGAAGTATTACTAACTTATGATCTAGTCAAACACTAGTGATCCAGTGAAGTATTACTAACTTATGATCTAGTCAAACACTAGTGATCCAGTGAAGTAATACTAACTTGTGATCTAGTCAAACACTAGTGATCCAGTGAAGTAATACTAACTTATGATCTAGTCAAACACTAGTGAGCCAGTGAAGTATTACTAACTTATGATCTAGTCAAACACTAGTGATCCAGTGAAGTAATACTAACTTGTGATCTAGTCAAACACTAGTGATCCAGTGAAGTATTACTAACTTATGATCTAGTCAAACACTAGTGATCCAGTGAAGTATTACTAACTTATGATCTAGTCAAACACTAGTGATCCAGTGAAGTAATACTAACTTGTGATCTAGTCAAACACTAGTGATCCAGTGAAGTAATACTAACTTATGATCTAGTCAAACACTAGTGAGCCAGTGAAGTATTACTAACTTATGATCTAGTCAAACACTAGTGATCCAGTGAAGTAATACTAACTTATGATCTAGTCAAACACTAGTGATCCAGTGAAGTAATACTAACTTGTGATCTAGTCAAACACTAGTGATCCAGTGAAGTATTACTAACTTATGATCTAGTCAAACACTAGTGATCCAGTGAAGTAATACTAACTTGTGATCTAGTCAAACACTAGTGATCCAGTGAAGTAATACTAACTTATGATCTAGTCAAACACTAGTGAGCCAGTGAAGTATTACTAACTTATGATCTAGTCAAACACTAGTGATCCAGTGAAGTAATACTAACTTATGATCTAGTCAAACACTAGTGATCCAGTGAAGTAATACTAACTTGTGATCTAGTCAAACACTAGTGATCCAGTGAAGTAATACTAACTTATGATCTAGTCAAACACTAGTGATCCAGTGAAGTAATACTAACTTATGATCTAGTCAAACACTAGTGATCCAGTGAAGTAATACTAACTTATGATCTAGTCAAACACTAGTGATCCAGTGAAGTAATACTAACTCATGATCTAGTCAAACACTAGTGATCCAGTGAAGTATTACTAACTTATGATCTAGTCAAACACTAGTGATCCAGTGAAGTAATACTAACTTATGATCTAGTCAAACACTAGTGATCCAGTCACTCGTCTCTTTCAACCTCCTTTATTAAAGCAACATATTGTAAGAACTTTTCATCTCGTCTCAGTTGTTTTCTTAGAAGATCGTGAACTTCCAAACAAACCTGTCCGTCTTCACCGTATGCTAACGAGCTAAGTTGTTAGCGTCATTTATAAAGTGTTATGTGTCCGTCTTCACCGTATGCTAACGAGCTAAGTTGTTAGCGTCATTTATAAAGTGTTATGTGTGCGTCTTCACCGTATTCTAACGAGCTAAGTTGTTAGCGTCATTTATAAAGTGTTATGTGTCCGTCCTCACCGTATGCTAACGAGCTAAGTTGTTAGCGTCATTTATAAAGTGTTATGTGTGCGTCTTCACCGTATGCTAACGAGCTAAGTTGTTAGCATCATTTATAAAGTGTTATGTGTGCATCTTCATCGTATGCTAACGAGCTAAGTTGTTAGCGTCATTTATAAAGTGTTATGTGTGCGTCTTCACCGTATTCTAACGAGCTAAGTTGTTAGCGTCATTTATAAAGTGTTATGTGTCCGTCCTCACCGTATGCTAACGAGCTAAGTTGTTAGCGTCATTTATAAAGTGTTATGTGTGCGTCTTCACCGTATGCTAACGAGCTAAGTTGTTAGCATCATTTATAAAGTGTTATGTGTGCATCTTCATCGTATGCTAACGAGCTAAGTTGTTAGCGTCATTTATAAAGTGTTATGTGTGCGTCTTCACCGTATTCTAACGAGCTAAGTTGTTAGCGTCATTTATAAAGTGTTATGTGTCCGTCCTCACCGTATGCTAACGAGCTAAGTTGTTAGCGTCATTTATAAAGTGTTATGTGTGCGTCTTCACCGTATTCTAACGAGCTAAGTTGTTAGCGTCATTTATAAAGTGTTATGTGTCCGTCCTCACCGTATGCTAACGAGCTAAGTTGTTAGCGTCATTTATAAAGTGTTATGTGTGCGTCTTCACCGTATGCTAACGAGCTAAGTTGTTAGCGTCATTTATAAAGTGTTATGTGTGCGTCTTCACCGTATGCTAACGAGCTAAGTTGTTAGCGTCATTTATAAAGTGTTATGTGTGCGTCTTCACCGTATGCTAACGAGCTAAGTTGTTAGCGTCATTTATAAAGTGTTATGTGTCCGTCTTCACTGTATGCTAACGAGCTAAGTTGTTAGCGTCATTTATAAAGTGTTATGTGTGCGTCTTCACCGTATTCTAACGAGCTAAGTTGTTAGCGTCATTTATAAAGTGTTATGTGTCCGTCCTCACCGTATGCTAACGAGCTAAGTTGTTAGCGTCATTTATAAAGTGTTATGTGTGCGTCTTCACCGTATGCTAACGAGCTAAGTTGTTAGCATCATTTATAAAGTGTTATGTGTGCATCTTCATCGTATGCTAACGAGCTAAGTTGTTAGCGTCATTTATAAAGTGTTATGTGTGCGTCTTCACCGTATTCTAACGAGCTAAATTGTTAGCGTCATTTATAAAGTGTTATGTGTCCGTCTTCACCGTATGCTATCGAGCTAAGTTGTTAGCGTCATTTATAAAGTGTTATGTGTGCGTCTTCACCGTATGCTAACGAGCTAAGTTGTTAGCGTCATTTATAAAGTGTTATGTGTGCATCTTCACCGTATGCTAACAAGCTAAGTTGTTAGCGTCATTTATAAAGTGTTATGTGTGCGTGTACAAGGAGGTGGATTTATTATTGATTTGGTGATATCGCGACACGCCGGCGGCTCCTCTCTGATGTCGCTCAGTTTGGCGGGAAACCGATGCAAGTCCCGCGAGACTGAGCGTTATAAGAGATATTTTTCTACCATCATGTCGGCACCGAAGCGTGAGAATAAACGAAAGGGAAATATTGCATCGTTTTCCTTCTTTAAACCCCCGGACCTACACTACGGTACTCGCGGCTACATTTTCAGGTGAAAGACAAAAAAGTCGCATTAATATCAATATTGCAATTCGAGACACCAATATCAAATATCACACATATTTCCAATATCGTGCAGCCTTACTTGAATATTAAAAACACATTTTTACAATCGTTTCGTTATCTAAGAGACCTGATATCGATTTAAAACATTATAATGTTTCTATTTGCAGCGATACGTCTGCAGCTAAACAATAAAATCCTGTGAGATCCAGACGATGACTGAGGACGAGAGGATACAGTGGACTCTAAAGCTGATGTTTGGACACATGTCATTCATTCCTACAGTATCACAATATATCGACTACATCGTATCATTGACCCAGTATCATGATCATATAGTATCACCACATTTTCGAGGAAACACGACTCGATCTCCAAGCTGGTTTGGTCGTAAGACCCTGTATAATGGTGGACTTTTGACCGGCCGAATAAAATGACTCCAAGGCCAGGTCTTGGGTTCGACACCGTTATAATATGTCGATATGATACGTGTCACGATACAGGGTCAACGATACGATGTATCCGACACTGTTATGTGTCGGTCCTAAGTATGTTAGTAAGTGCAATGCATTTTGATTAGTTTCTATACCAATATAGCACTGTTTTGTGGTCACATTTCCCATTTCATTTTGGCCCCTGAACGCCCCTCGTTTCCAGTTGTTGATGTCATTGACATTCAAGTCTTGCCGCTGCTGAAATAAAGAGAATTAATCGACATTAAGTTGCCGTCATTTCACGAGCCCACGTTAACACATGGTTTTGGCGATGAGGTCGTTTTTTTTTTTGACAAATGTTAGCCGCGGCGCCAGTTTGATTTGCTGCAAAGTCAACTCAAGAATAAGTAAACACTGGAAGTTATGCAAAAACTCTAAATCCCATCTTGATGACAATCTACAGGAAATCATTTCTTCGCCGCACACTCCGTCAACACCTTCCAAATCCTTTCCTGTTTTCTTCCAAAAAAAGAGGTGGAGCAGGACGACGACTACACAAACATCAACAAGAGAGAATATGAACTTGTTTACAAACAGAGAGACACGTGAGACAGAAACATACAAGAAAACAGGAACGAAAACACGGGAACACAGAAGGACAAAAGGTAAAAAATAAGACACAACAGGTGGGAAAAGAAGACGAGGAACGACAAAGATGAGGAAAGAGTGAAAGACAAAAAAGATAAGGAGTCAAGGTAGGAGAGTAGGATACGTGGAAAAGAAGTGAAGTAGAACATACGTCCGCAGAAGCAAGAGAACACAATGTATGAGGCCACACAGTAGGAAAGAAAGAAGTTGCAGAAGGAGATAAGGAGGTTGAAAATAAAGAAGGAGACACAGAAACACACAAGGAGACATAGAAGGTGTTGAAGGATACAAAGTAGGAGACAAAGAAGGAGGTGTAGAGGGACACAAGATAGAAAACAAAGAAGGAGGTGTAGAGGGACACAAGATAGAAAACAAAGAAGGAGGTGTAGAGGGACACAAGGTAGAAAACAAAGAAGAAGTTGTAGAGGGACACAAGGTAGAAAACAAAGAAGGAGGTGTAGAGGGACACAAGATAGAAAACAAAGAAGGAGGTGTAGAGGGACACAAGATAGAAAACAAAGAAGGAGGTGTAGAGGGACACAAGGTAGAAAACAAAGAAGAAGGTGTAGAGGGACACAAGATAGAAAACAAAGAAGAAGTTGTAGAGGGACACAAGGTAGAAAACAAAGAAGGAGGTGTAGAGGGACACAAGATAGAAAACAAAGAAGGAGGTGTAGAGGGACACAAGATAGAAAACAAAGAAGGAGGTGTAGAGGGACACAAGATAGAAAACAAAGAAGGAGGTGTAGAGGGACACAAGGTAGAAAACAAAGAAGAAGGTGTAGAGGGACACAAGATAGAAAACAAAGAAGAAGTTGTAGAGGGACACAAGGTAGAAAACAAAGAAGGAGGTGTAGAGGGACACAAGATAGAAAACAAAGAAGGAGGTGTAGAGGGACACAAGATAGAAAACAAAGAAGGAGGTGTAGAGGGACACAAGATAGAAAACAAAGAAGGAGGTGTAGAGGGACACAAGATAGAAAACAAAGAAGAAGTTGTAGAGGGACACAAGGTAGAAAACAAAGAAGGAGGTGTAGAGGGACACAAGATAGAAAACAAAGAAGGAGGTGTAGAGGGACACAAGGTAGAAAACAAAGAAGGAGGTGTAGAGGGACACAAGATAGAAAACAAAGAAGGAGGTGTAGAGGGACACAAGGTAGAAAACAAAGAAGGAGGTGTAGAGGGACACAAGGTAGAAAACAAAGAAGGAGGTGTAGAGGGACACAAGATAGAAAACAAAGAAGGAGGTGTAGAGGGACACAAGGTAGAAAACAAAGAAGAAGTTGTAGAGGGACACAAGGTAGAAAACAAAGAAGGAGGTGTAGAGGGACACAAGATAGAAAACAAAGAAGGAGGTGTAGAGGGACACAAGATAGAAAACAAAGAAGGAGGTGTAGAGGGACACAAGGTAGAAAACAAAGAAGGAGGTGTAGAGGGACACAAGATAGAAACCAAAGAAGAAGTTGTAGAGGGACACAAGGTAGAAAACAAAGAAGGAGGTGTAGAGGGACACAAGATAGAAAACAAAGAAGGAGGTGTAGAGGGACACAAGATAGAAAACAAAGAAGGAGGTGTAGAGGGACACAAGATAGAAAACAAAGAAGAAGTTGTAGAGGGACACAAGGTAGAAAACAAAGAAGGAGGTGTAGAGGGACACAAGATAGAAAACAAAGAAGGAGGTGTAGAGGGACACAAGGTAGAAAACAAAGAAGGAGGTGTAGAGGGACACAAGATAGAAAACAAAGAAGGAGGTGTAGAGGGACACAAGATAGAAAACAAAGAAGGAGGTGTAGAGGGACACAAGGTAGAAAACAAAGAAGGAGGTGTAGAGGGACACAAGATAGAAAACAAAGAAGGAGGTGTAGAGGGACACAAGATAGAAAACAAAGAAGGAGGTGTAGAGGGACACAAGGTAGAAAACAAAGAAGGAGGTGTAGAGGGACACAAGATAGAAAACAAAGAAGGAGGTGTAGAGGGACACAAGATAGAAAACAAAGAAGGAGGTGTAGAGGGACACAAGGTAGAAAACAAAGAAGGAGGTGTAGAGGGACACAAGATAGAAAACAAAGAAGGAGGTGTAGAGGGACACAAGATAGAAAACAAAGAAGGAGGTATAGAGGGACACAAGGTAGAAAATAAAGAAGGAGGTGTAGAGGGACACAAGATCGAAAACAAAGAAGGAGGTGTAGAGGGACACAAGATAGAAAACAAAGAAGGAGGTGTAGAGGGACACAAGGTAGAACACAAAGAAGGAGGTGTAGAGGGACACAAGGTAGAAAACAAAGGAGGTGTAGAGGGACACAAGGTAGAAAACAAAGAAGGAGGTGTAGAGGGACACAAAATGGAAATAAAGGTGAAGAAGGACACAAAAGAAGGACAGATGTAGGAGACAAAGAAGGATGTGTAAAAGGACACAAGATAGGAATACAATAAACTGTAGAAGGACACAAAGTAGAAGACAAAAATGGAGTGGTAGAAGGACACAAGGTAGGATACAAAGAAGGAGGTCTAGAAGGACACAAGGTAGAATAAAATAAGTTGTAGAAAGACACAAGGACAAAGGTGTAGAAGGACATAAGTAGGAGACGAAGAAGTATGTGTGTAAAGGGACACAATGATACAAAGAAGGAGGTGTAGAAGGAAGTAAGGAAACAGAGAAGGAGACACAGAGGTGCAGAAGGAAGTAAGGAGACAGAGAAGGAGACACAGTGAGTGATGGAGGTGCAGAAGGAAGTAAGGAAACAGAGAAGGAGACACAGAGGTGGAGAAGGAAGTAAGGAGACAGAGAAGGAGACACAAAGGTGGAGAAGGAAGTAAGGAGACAGAGAAGGAGACACAGAGGTGGAGAAGGAAGTAAGGAGACAGAGAAGGAGACACAGAGGTGGAGAAGGAAGTAAGGAGACAGAGAAGGAGACACAGAGGTGCAGAAGGAAGTAAGGAGACAGAGAAGGAGACACAGAGGTGCAGAAGGAAGTAAGGAGACAGAGAAGGAGACACAGAGGTGGAGAAGGAAGTAAGGAGACAGAGAAGGAGACACAGAGGTGGAGAAGGAAGTAAGGAGACAGAGAAGGAGAAACAGAGGTGGAGAAGGAAGTAAGGAGACAGAGAAGGAGACACAGAGGTGCAGAAGGAAGTAAGGAGACAGAGAAGGAGACACAGAGGTGCAGAAGGAAGTAAGGAGACAGAGAAGGAGACACAGAGGTGGAGAAGGAAGTAAGGAGACAGAGAAGGAGACACAGAGGTGGAGAAGGAAGTAAGGAGACAGAGAAGGAGAAACAGAGGTGGAGAAGGAAGTAAGGAGACAGAGAAGGAGACACAAAGGTGGAGAAGGAAGTAAGGAGACAGAGAAGTAGACACAGAGGTGGAGAAGGAAGTAAGGAGACAGAGAAGGAGACACAGAGGTGGAGAAGGAAGTAAGGAGACAGAGAAGGAGACACAGAGGTGGAGAAGGAAGTAAGGAGACAGAGAAGGAGACACAGAGGTGCAGAAGGAAGTAAGGAGACAGAGAAGGAGACACAGAGGTGGAGAAGGAAGTAAGGAGACAGAGAAGGAGACACAGAGGTGCAGAAGGAAGTAAGGAGACAGAGAAGGAGACACAGAGGTGCAGAAGGAAGTAAGGGGACAGAGAAGGAGACACAGAGGTGGAGAAGGAAGTAAGGAGACAGAGAAGGAGACACAGAGGTGGAGAAGGAAGTAAGGAGACAGAGAAGGAGACACAGAGGTGGAGAAGGAAGTAAGGAGACAGAGAAGGAGACACAGAGGTGAAGAAGGAAGTAAGGGGACAGAGAAGGAGACACAGAGGTGGAGAAGGAAGTAAGGAGACAGAGAAGGAGACAGAGGTGCAGAAGGAAGTAAGGAGACAGAGAAGGAGACACAGAGGTGCAGAAGGAAGTAAGGGGACAGAGAAGGAGACACAGAGGTGGAGAAGGAAGTAAGGAGACAGAGAAGGAGACACAGAGGTGGAGAAGGAAGTAAGGAGACACAGAGGTGGAGAAGGAAGTAAGGAGACAGAGAAGGAGACACAGAGGTGAAGAAGGAAGTAAGGAAACAGAGTAGGAGACACAGAGGTGCAGAAGGAAGTAAGGAGAGAGAGAAGGAGACACAGAGGTGCAGAAGGAAGTAAGGAGACAGAGAAGGAGACACAGAGGTGGAGAAGGAAGTAAGGAGACAGAGAAGGAGACACAGAGGTGGAGAAGGAAGTAAGGAGACAGAGAAGGAGACACAGAGGTGCAGAAGGAAGTAAGGAGACAGAGAAGGAGACACAGAGGTGGAGAAGGAAGTAAGGAGACAGAGAAGGAGACACAGAGGTGCAGAAGGAAGTAAGGAGACAGAGAAGGAGACACAGAGGTGGAGAAGGAAGTAAGGAGACAGAGAAGGAGACACAGAGGTGGAGAAGGAAGTAAGGAGACAGAGAAGGAGACACAGAGGTGCAGAAGGAAGTAAGGAGACAGAGAAGGAGACACAGAGGTGGAGAAGGAAGTAAGGAGACAGAGAAGGAGACACAGAGGTGCAGAAGGAAGTAAGGAGACAGAGAAGGAGACACAGAGGTGGAGAAGGAAGTAAGGAGACAGAGAAGGAGACACAGAGGTGAAGAAGGAAGTAAGGAAACAGAGTAGGAGACACAGAGGTGCAGAAGGAAGTAAGGAGACAGAGAAGGAGACACAGAGGTGCAGAAGGAAGTAAGGAGACAGAGAAGGAGACACAGAGGTGCAGAAGGACAGGATGTTATTTACTGGTTTGATGCGTCTGTCGTTCCAGGATTCATTTAGTTGAAGGAAAATGTTCCAGAACACGAAGCCTCAGCAGAAGCAGGACTGACCCCCCACAGCTCGGTGCCCTCAGCTCAGCGTGGATCCTTGCAAGAGCAGGATGACGACAGCAGTCGGGAACATCCGCCTCAGTCTCTTCATTACATCACAGCAGAAGACTCTGAGCTCGTTCAGTTAAAGAGCAATTATGTGAAAGAGTTTTCCTGTCGGACCAGAGACGTCCATGTTGACGGATGTGCAGCTGAAGCTCAGCAGACGACGCACAAATACAACCTTTTCTACGTACAAATATATATTCCTGAGGTTTAAGAACATATTGATTCACTTATATCAAAGATTTTATCACGTTACTCTATCCATTTTATTTATTAACATGCAAATTTTCCGTCTAATATTTCATTTTTGTGCTGCAGTTTAACCTCCGGACACTAGTTGGCAGTAGTCGGCAAACCCTCCGCAACAACAAAATCGTTCAAATTATGAAAAATTGAAAATAAACTCAATTCATTGTTCCTAAAGTATCACAATATATATCGTATCGGTGCCGCCGTATCGCGACACTACACACACCTAATCCTCATGCATTATATTCTTGTTAATCCCACACAAAGGAGAGGAAGATTATTCGATATAAAAGGGATCGTATGACATTAATCTTCAAAGCGATTCTATGCGAGTCGAGCGACAGAAGTGGACTACAGTGGTAGTGTTTTAGCCTAACAGGAGACTACATTTCCCATGAGCACTTGCCAAATGTGGCAAAAGTTGCTTGTAAATAACTTAACTTTAACTTTGTTTTTGTTTGTGATTAACATAACTTTAACTTTGTTTGTAAATAACATAACTTTAGCTTTGTTTTTGTTTGTGAATAACTTAACTTTAACTTTGTTTTTGTTTGTGAATAACATAACTTTAACTTTGTTTTTGTTTGTGAATAACATAACTTTAACTTTGTTTTTGTTTGTAAATAACATAACTTTAACTTTATTTTTGTTTGTAAATAACATAACTTTAACTTTGTTTTTGTTTGTAAAAGACTTAACTTTAACTTTGTTTTTGTTTGTAAATAACTTAACTTTAACTTTGTTTTTGTTTGTAAATAACTTAACTTTAACTTTGTTTTTGTTTGTAAATACTTTGTTTTTGTTTGTAAATAAAATAACTTTAACTTTGTTTTTGTTTGTAAATAACATAACTTTAACTTTAACTTTGTTTGTAAATAACATAACTTTAGCTTTGTTTTTGTTTGTGAATAACATAACTTTAACTTTATTTTTGTTTGTAAATAACATAACTTTAACTTTGTTTTTGTTTGTAAATAACTTAACTTTAACTTTGTTTTTGTTTGTAAATAACTTAACTTTAACTTTGTTTTTGTTTGTAAATAACTTAACTTTAACTTTGTTTTTGTTTGTAAATAAAATAACTTTAACTTTGTTTTTGTTTGTGAATAACATAACTTTAACTATGTTTTTGTTTGTAAATAACATAACTTTAACTTTGTTTTTGTTTGTAAATAACATAACTTTAACTTTGTTTTTGTTTGTAAATAACATAACTTTAACTTTTTTTAGGTTTCTTTTAATAGTTTCAATATCTTCTCAATATAACGGGCAGCACTAGTGGGACGCCTGATTGTTCGCTACAATACTTTATTTAAATCCTACGTTTATGCTGCTCTGTCAAAAGTCATCTGTGATCGTTTGGCTGGGCGGCAAAGCGAGATAGGATCTGTTCAGTCGTAATTATTAATAATTTCATGATGTTAAAATGATGTTTACAGTACAACAGTTTGTAAAGATTTAAAGAGTACGAGGAGCGTACGACTGTAGATCCTTCCGCCACCAACGTTATTTTGGGAACAATATACAATCGCCGAAGAGAATTCAAGATATCAAAATAAACTCCGGAGTCACGAGAACTTCAAACACTCGGGATCTTTGTGGGCTTACAATAAAAGTGGAGAGGGAATGAGGAGTTCTTGCACAACGAGGCCTTCACACACACACACACACACACACACACACACACACTGGCTTCCAGTGCAGTTACACATTCTCTGGCGAAAAACAAAAAAAAAAGAAAATCCGAAGCTGTAATCTCCACTGAGGCACACCCTTGAAATATGTATGAGGCTCCGAGTTCTATTAGCCACAACAGCAGACGAGCATCTCCCGACTGGACCTCACAGCAGAGACGCTCGACATTCTTCTTTTTTGGGTCCGATTACAAAGTCCAATCCGAGCACTAATCACTAGAAATCCTACTTGCTCTCGGAGCTCAGTGTGGACCAGTAAAGAACATTTAACAATGAGCTTAAGTCTCCGGGAGGGCGTTGGGTGTGTGTGTGTGTGTGTGTGTGTGTGTGTGTGTGTGTGTGTGTGTGTGTGTGTGTGTGTGTGTGTGTGTGTGTGTGTGTGTTGTGTGTGTGTGACCGTGTGGCCACGAAATGAATGATTCAGGTCGACCCACTCTGAAGGGTCAACGCAGACCTTCTGGGAAACCATGTTTTTGTAGGTCTGTGTGGACACGAGTCTTCCGCGGGGACCGTGGCCCATATAAAGGTTTGAAATATTCAATACTGACCTACATGTGTCCAGACAATCAGGGTCACACGGTCAGGTGGTTCGGTTCTGACGGCACCAATGAGGCGTTCACGTTTCTCACGCCGATGTTCGGACGAGTGTCGGCGTGGATTTAATTTGCTGGACCAGTAATATTTGGAGTCTGGACCCGTATATTTGGATATATGACTAGCTTTAGTGCAAACAGGAAGTCATGACCAGCCTACTGTACGGAGAGCTTCTCTTCTTCCGGGGTTTGACCCGTGGCTTCCTCCCTGTTGGACGCCCTCTTTAGAGAGGTTAACAGTGGTTTGACGTCTACATCTGGTCTCTCCAAAATGGCCCAGCTTCAGAGACGGGGTGTAAAAAGTATCAATACACTTAAGTATGTGATATAAAATAAAATATTTCATATTTTTTATTTACAATTACCATGCAAACATTCAAAGTGTTTGTTCAAGTTCTTGTTGCAATTAAACCTCAGCAGTTAATACGTAAAGGAACAACAAAACCCTTCAAGACCCTGGTGATGACTGAGGACGAGAGGATACAGTGACTCCAGCAGCTTTTAAAGCTGTTGTTTGGACATATTTTGGTTTGAAAACAAATGAAAGCAGTTACGACTTCTTCAAGAGTCATGTGGTCTGTAAATACTACAACACCAGAGTCAAGTACTGGACAATACCACACATATATACTTGTTACTACACTATCACAACACCAGAGTCAAGTACTGGACAATACTACACATGTATCCTTGTTACTACACTATCACAACACCAGAGTCAAGTACTGGACAATACTACACATATATACTTGTTACTACACTATCACAACACCAGAGTCAAGTACTGGACATTACTACACATATATACTTGTTACTACACTATCACAACACCAGAGTCAAGTACTGGACAATACTACACATATATACTTGTTACTACACTATCACAACACCAGAGTCAAGTACTGGACAATACTACACATATATACTTGTTACTACACTATCACAACACCAGAGTCAAGTACTGGACATTACTACACATATATACTTGTTACTACACTATCACAACACCAGAGTCAAGTACTGGACAATACTACACATATATACTTGTTACTACACTATCACAACACCAGAGTCAAGTACTGGACAATACTACACATATATCCTTGTTACTACACTATCACAACACCAGAGTCAAGTACTGGACAATACTACACATATATCCTTGTTACTACACTATCACAACACCAGAGTCAAGTACTGGACATTACTACACATCACAATACCAGAGTCAAGTACCGACAATACTACACATGTATCCTTGTTACTACACTATCACAACACCAGAGTCAAGTACTGGACAATACTACACATATATACTTGTTACTACACTATCACAACACCAGAGTCAAGTACTGGACATTACTACACATATATACTTGTTACTACACTATCACAACACCAGAGTCAAGTACTGGACATTACTACACGTATATACTTGTTACTACACTATCACAACACCAGAGTCAAGTACTGGACATTACTACACATCACAATACCAGAGTCAAGTACCGACAATACTACACATGTATCCTTGTTACTACACTGTCACAACACCAGAGTTAAGTACTCCACAATACTACATATATATCCTGGTTTCCACAGTAACACCATATATTACAATACCTCCGATTGTTGACCCTGTATCGTGATATGTACCGACAGATTCTTGACAATACACACCTTCCCTTCATAGTGGCTATTTAGTTAGTGCTGAGCACTTGAGCAAGGCATCAAACTGATATAAAAGAAGATCTAGATGTCATGCAGAAAATAAAAAAGGGTCAGAAATGTCGTTATTAAAGGAAGCTACAATTGTGTTTTCTTACTGTAGGGAATAAGAAATGTGTATAAATATTTTTTCCTACACTATCACAATATAACACAATATATTCCATCATTGAACCTTTCGAAGACCAAAACAAAAAAAGGACCTCATGGTATGTTTACATAAGAACATCAATGAATGTAACTTTTCACAAAAGCTAAACTCCAACGTAAACAATTAGCATTAGCATTAGCATAAACAGTGTTACTTCGCTGCAATCTTCACGTCACACAGATCAAACTTACATTTCACGTTTTTAAAAACAACACCAAAGTAAGTAAGTAAGTAAGTAATATTTATTTATACAGCGCTTTTCGAGACCAGGGTCACAAAGCGCTTAGACAATCAAAACAATACTCAAAAGTACATACTTTAAAGATCAAGATAATAGTGAGAACAACACAGGAGTTCCAGAAATTCAAGGAAAAGCCTGAACAAATAGAAACGTCTTAAGATGTTTCTTAAAGGAGTCAGTAGATCATCAAGCGCAAAGAGAGAGAAGATCGTTCCAAAGCTAAGGAGCAACAGCCTGAAAAGATTTCTCTCCTCTGGTCCTGAGCCGTGTGCGTGGAACCATCAGTAGATTCTGATCCACAGACCTCAGAGCCCGAGCTGGGGTGTAAGGCTGGATCAGATCAGTGATGTAAGGAGGAGCAAGTACTACAGTTTCTTCTTCCAGTCTTGAGACCGAGGCCAGCCAAGAGACCTCGAGGGACACAAATGGACAGAACGTGTGTGTTCAGCGTTAAATCTCGCTTAGAACGGTCTTTCTATTCTAGGCAGTGAAGATGCATAAATAAATACATGACGTCTCTCGTAGCTTAAGCTTCACGTCTTCTTCTAAAGCTTCTCAGAATATTTGACACCCGTAACTGAAGCGGTTTTTCAAACCGTCCCTCGATGTGATGTGTAGGTCTGGAATGTGATCGTGTCATGTGGAAGTCACGGCCTCGACATCTGCCTCTTGATTCATGAACTCCACGACCTTCAGCGAACCGTAGCCTCGTCCGATTCACTTTCAGTTTGTCGTCAGATAAGGATGTGACGTCATCACAGAGGAAGAAACTGGGTCAAACCTGGAGAGCCGGAGAAATGAAGGAGGGAAGCGAGCGAATGATTGATCCGTGGATTCACGTGTTTTCCAGCAAACACGGGCGAGGGAAGAGAAAAATACTCGCTCATTACTCAGCAGTCGAACCGAACCCTCGTCTCTGCAGGAGATAATGAGGGTCGTTCGTCTTTTGACGACTCGTCTGCATCCGCGACCACGGCGACTATGGCGGGTTAACAGCGGCGAGATGAGTCTTCGATTGTTGTGTTTGAGAAAGTAGGACGACAACATCACCAAAATAGACACAAACACGTTTGAACTTTTTTTCTACACAAAAAAAACAAGTGAACATCGTAGGAACATGTAACAATAACTGTTACTCTTCAAATCTGGTGATATAGCCACCTCGCGAAGTAATACTACGGAGCCTCGCGGAATAATACTACGTAGACTCGTAAAAAGTAATACTATGGAGAGACAAGGAGTAATACAACTGAGCCTAGATAATTAATACTCCAGAACCTCACAGTGTAATACTATGAAGCCTAGGAGGAATAATGTTACTGAGCCTAGTAATACTATGGAAGGTAACGTAGAACTTTATTGTTTCCTTGGAGCCTTGTGGAGTTAATAACACGGCGCTTGTGGGTAAATACTAGGGAGGCTTGCGGAGTAATATAAAGGAGACTGGAGGAGTATTACTACAGAGCCTCATGGAGTAATACTAAAGAGTCTTGCAGAAAAATACTACGTAGACTCAAAAACTAATACTATGGAGGGACAAGGAGTAACACTAAAGAGCATCGAGAATTAATACTCCGGAGGCGGGGGGGGGGGGGGGGTAATACTCGGGAGCCTTGTCGAGTAATACTAAAGAACCCCGAATAATACTATGAATCATAGGAGGAATAATGTGACTGTGCCTTGGGAGTCATACTTCAACACCTCACTGAGTATTTCTATTTAGCCTTGCGGAGTAATATTAAGGAGCCTCGTGAAGTATTGCGAGCCTCATGGAATAATATAACAGAGCATCGTGGAGTAATACTATGAAGCATTGTGGAGTAATACTATGAATCATTGTGGAGTAATACTAAGAGCATCTCTGATTAATACTACGGAATCTTGTGAGTAAAAATACTAAGACTTGCAGGGCAATAATATGGAGCCCCGTGTAGTTAAAGCCACGCGGGTTTATACTACTGAGCCTCCTTTTAAAAACTGTCAAACAAAACCAGCTTTTCTGAAATGATCTCTTTTTACAACTGTAACGTTTTTTTTTGTTCTTGCAATTTCTGTCCTTGAACTCCTGATGTTGTAAACGTCAAATAAAATTGTGTAGCTGCTCTGTTGCTATGGCGTCACGTCATTTCAACGACTGCTAAACTGCTTACGAAAACACACATGGTCGATGTTTTCAGTGTCATGAATAAAACAAGGTTGTGTTGGACTATGTGCACAGCGAAGCACACTAAGATCAAGATACGTCTCCGTGGACGACACAACATCTAAACCAGGTGAGATGCAGCGCCGGCAGGAGGCGTCGTGGTCAGTACCTACTTGTCATGTGTGCTATCGTTGCGGAGCTAGTTAGAAAGTTAGTGGCGGAGAAGCATCGCTCGTCTCTAGAGTAAAACAAATACTGACGACGACATCTTTAGGACTGAAGTGAGGCAGAAATATTTCCGTTTTTTTTTGCCACATTCATCATCATTAACTCGTGTCATCACTGAAAGTACAACAACAAACCAAATAACAAATTAGATTTACTAAACCCTCTTAAGAATGTATTATTTTCCCTATTTTTGCATTGAAACACCACAACAAGCTAATTAGCATCATTGTGCTAATAGCTACAGTCGTAAAGAAAACTTTTTCTTTCCAGATTATCTTCATCTTGAGTCAATCTTGGATGTATAAGAAGTGAGTGTAGCTGCTGGTCAGAACCACACACTGTGCACAAACTGAGCACAAAATGACACACAAGGTGTGTCCCAAATCGCGCACTTAGTATTTTGAGTACACAAGTGCGTTAACACTGAGCAGTGTGCGAAAATGTCATGCCCTACGCACACTCAAACGTCCTGAAAATGGAGTGTGGATCGATGAACGCTTTCCACCCTCAACGGCCGCCATTTAAGTGACGTAGACGACGCTACGTCTAGAGCTACGTCGCTAAACGGAAGCTACGTCACTGACGACGCATCTTCGGAACAGATGCCAACGTATATCAACACAACAACAATAATAACACAATGAAACACAACTTAAAAACTTGTTTCAATTGCCGAAAAGCGCTGTCAAGTGTCGACGATAGTGTTCCAACTTCCGGTTACAATCAGTGGTTAAAAGTAGTAGAAGAAGAAGTTGTCGTGTAATTTCCTGTAAGTGTGTAGAAGAAGAGTTTGATTTTAAGACAGTACTACACTGTAAGTGTGTAGCAGCAGAGTTTGATTTTAAGACAGTACTACCGTGTAATTGTGTAGAAGAAGAGTTTGATTTTAAGACAGTACTACACTGTAAGTGTGTAGCAGCAGAGTTTGATTTTAAGACAGTACTACCGTGTAATTGTGTAGCAGCAGAGTTTGATTTTAAGACAGTACTACACTGTAATTGTGTAGAAGAAGAGTTTGATTTTAAGACAGTACTACACTGTAATTGTGTAGAAGAAGAGTTTGATTTTAAGACAGTACTACACTGTAAGTGTGTAGAAGAAGAGTTTGATTTTAAGACAGTACTACACTGTAATTGTGTAGAAGAAGAGTTTGATTTTAAGACAGTACTACACTGTAATTGTGTAGAAGAAGAGTTTGATTTTAAGACAGTACTACACTGTAAGTGTGTAGAAGAAGAGTTTGATTTTAAGACAGTACTACACTGTAATTGTGTAGCAGCAGAGTTTGATTTTAAGACAGTACTACACTGTAATTGTGTAGCAGCAGAGTTTGATTTTAAGACAGTACTACACTGTAGTTGTGTAGCAGCAGATTGTGATTTTAAGACATACTACACTGTAATTGTGTAGAAGAAGAGTTTGATTTTAAGACAGTACTACACTGTAAGTGTGTAGCAGCAGAGTTTGATTTTAAGACAGTACTACACTGTAATTGTGAAGAAGAAGAGTTTGATTTTAAGACAGTACTACACTGTAATTGTGTAGAAGAAGAGTTTGATTTTAAGACAGTACTACACTGTAATTGTGTAGAAGAAGAGTTTGATTTTAAGACAGTACTACACTGTAATTGTGTAGAAGAAGAGTTTGATTTTAAGACAGTACTACACTGTAAGTGTGTAGAAGAAGAGTTTGATTTTAAGACAGTACTACACTGTAATTGTGTAGCAGCAGAGTTTGATTTTAAGACAGTACTACACTGTAATTGTGTAGCAGCAGAGTTTGATTTTAAGACAGTACTACACTGTAATTGTGTAGCAGCAGAGTTTGATTTTAAGACAGTACTACACTGTAATTGTGTAGCAGCAGATTGTGATTTTAAGACATACTACACTGTAAATGTGTAGAAGAAGAGTTTGATTTTAAGACAGTACTACACTGTAAGTGTGTAGAAGAAGAGTTGGATTTTAAGACAGTACTACACTGTAAGTGTGTAGAAGAATAGTTGGATTTTAAGACAGTACTACACTGTAAGTGTGTAGAAGAAGAGTTTGAGTTTAAGACAGTACTACACTGTAAGTGTGTAGAAGAAGAGTTGGATTTTAAGACAGTACTACACTGTAAGTGTGTAGAAGAAGAGTTGGATTTTAAGACAGTACTACACTGTAAGTGTGTAGAAGAAGAGTTTGATTTTAAGACAGTACTACACTGTAAGTGTGTAGAAGAAGAGTTGGATTTTAAGACAGTACTACACTGTAAGTGTGTAGAAGAAGAGTTTGATTTTAAGACAGTACTACACTGTAAGTGTGTAGCAGCAGAGTTTGATTTTAAGACAGTACTACACTGTAAGTGTGTAGCAGCAGAGTTTGATTTTAAGACAGTACTACACTGTAATTGTGTAGAAGAAGAGTTTGATTTTAAGACAGTACTACACTGTAAGTGTGTAGAAGAAGAGTTTGATTTTAAGACAGTACTACACTGTAAGTGTGTAGAAGAAGAGTTTGATTTTAAGACAGTACTACACTGTAATTGTGTAGCAGCAGAGTTTGATTTTAAGACAGTACTACACTGTAATTGTGTAGCAGCAGATTGTGATTTTAAGACATACTACACTGTAAATGTGTAGAAGAAGAGTTTGAGTTTAAGACAGTACTACACTGTAAGTGTGTAGAAGAATAGTTGGATTTTAAGACAGTACTACACTGTAAGTGTGTAGAAGAATAGTTGGATTTAAAGACAGTACTACACTGTCGAAATGCGACTACTGCGCAAGTAAGTGCAACTAAGACACAGTACAGGTGTTAAATTCCGTGCCTGTGTGTTCGAGGTATTGAAGCCATTAGAGGAACATAAATAACACAACAACCCTGTCAAAAAAGAAACAAACACAAGAGTGTTTAAACTTTACATGTAGAAGCAAAGAAACTTCAACACGTCATCGGCATATAAAGAAAGTCCTCGATTCATCCGAGACATGTTTTCCCCTGAACCTAATATAATCTTGCTCGTCTATTCCATTCATTTTGGTAACTGCAGTGATTTACGCGGGTTTGTGCCGACAGTGAAACCAGAACCACCTGACCCGAGTACTGAGTACTTTTATGAGGGGAAGAGCGAGGGTTGAAACAGTTGTGCACGATAAGCGTCAGAGGACCAGGTAAGTCACTGGTGTCCACGGAACAAAGTGACAGAGATACTGCGTGTCCCGGCAGGAAGTGACACGCCGAGAGCAGGAAGAGGAAACGGGATGGATATAGATTAGTCTCTCATGAGAGTCCCATAAACAAGAGGAGTTGACGATCGTGTTATCTTAAAAATGAAGATAATGTACCAACTTTACTTAATAAGATAAATGAACCATTGTGTTATTTCCTTTGATCTATGTTCTTTATATTTGCACTGTCATCCCTTCACTTCTTTCTTTTATTGGAACTTTGTTCTTGTTTTTAAAAAACTATTGTCTGCTGAGAACTGAAAAAACTATTTACTGAAGAATATTTCCAGAGGGATTAATAAAGTTTATCCATCCATCCATGCATTCCTCTATCCATCCCTCTATCCATCCCTCTATCCACCCATCCATCCATCCATCCTCTATCCTCTATCATCCATCCATTCCTCTATCCATCCCTCTATCCACCCATCCTCTATCATCCATCCATTCCTCTATCCATCCCTCTATCCAACCATCCATCCATCCATCCATCCATCCATCCTCTATCCTCTATCCTCTATCCATCCATTCCTCGATCGATCCCTCTATCCATCCATCCATCCATTCCTCGATCGATCCCTCTATCCATCCATCCCACCATCCGTCATTCTATACATCCTCTATCCATCTATCCAGTCATCAATCCTCTATCCATCCATCCTTCTATCTATCCATCTATCCATCCATCCATCTATTCATCGTTCTATCCATCCTCTATCCATCCATCCTTCTATCTATCCATCTATCCATTCATCCATCCTCTATCCATCCATCCTTCTATCTATCCATTTACTATCCATCCATCCATCCATCCTCTATCCATCTATCTATCCAGCCTCTATGCATCCATCCATCATATAGTTTAAGCATCATTTTTGAGTTGTTAACATCTCAGTAAGAAGACAAATATGCTGGAAAATTGATAAAAGCATGAAAAGCTTGAGTTTTTAATTCTATAAAATGAAAGAGGGATGAAAAGATAACAGATGCTAGTCAATACAACGATTAAAAGCACCTTTTCGACAGAGTCGCTTTAAGGACAAATGTTGACAATTCATCTAGAAACTTCCAGAAACAGAAAAATGATCCAGAAAAAAGGTAATTTCACTGAAAGATGGAAAGTATGTGTTTGTTTAGGAAGAAAACAAAGTGTGTCGTTCGCTCCGTAGACCACGTTATAACAAGTCTTCTGCCATACAACAACAGATGAGGTTCATTTCTGTGTGGAAAATAACACTTTTAAATAAACAATTTCAACGCCAGAATGATATAAAGTCATGACTTAATCGAGTATTCAAATGAGAACTTGATAGTTGGCAGTAATTAAACAGTTTTCCGGACATTAGTGAAAATATTGATAGACTTAAATATATTTTTCCTCATAACACGGTATCGATATATCAGGGCACTGTGTAAAGACTGGGTAAAACAATATTACTCAATTGTATATACCATATTCAAAGTGTTTGTTCATTTGTGTGTTGTAAAGTGGGATGTCTGAGGACAAGAGGATACAGCAGTTGTCAAACTGGCGTTTCTTTTGGTCTGTGAGTCAAGTACTTGGAAAATGCTTAAAAAATATATCTTACAGTGCCACAATATACTATATCGTATCGCCACATTCTTGCCAAGAGATCCCGCCGATGACTGAGGACGAGAGGATACAGTGACTCCAGCAGCTTTTAAAGCTGATGTTTGGACATGTTTTGATTTGAAAACAAATGAAAGCAGTTACGACTTCATCAAGAGTCATGTGGTCTGTAAATACTACAACACCAGAGTCAAGTACTGGACAATACTACACATATATACTTGTTACTACACTATCACAACACCAGAGTCAAGTACTGGACAATACTACACATATATACTTGTTACTACACTATCACAACACCAGAGTCAAGTACTGGACAATACTACACATATATACTTATTACTAGACTATCACAACACCAGAGTCAAGTACTCGACAAAACTACACATATATACTAGTTACTACACCATCACAACACCAGAGTCAAGTACTGGAAAATACTACACATATATACTTGTTACTACACTATCAGAACACCAGAGTCAAGTACTGGACAATACTACACATATATACTTGTTACTACACTATCAGAACACCAGAGTCAAGTACTGGACAATACTACACATATATACTTGTTACTACACTATCACAACGCCAGAGTCAAGTACTGGACAATACTACACATATACACTTGTTACTACACTATCAGAACACCAGAGTCAAGTACTGGACAATACTACACATATATACTTGTTACTACACTATCATGTCGTTGACCCTGTATCGTGAATCTTATCAAGAGATTATTGTCGACACACACACACACACTCCCACAGACACACGCACACACACAACATGGGTGTGTCAGTTCAGCTGTTGACACCGGACGACACAAACGTCTGATGTGTGTGTGTGTCACACAACACGATTTGTCCGGACATTTGTTGAAATATTCAAATGTTGTGTTGTTGTTGTTGTATGTCGCGTGCGTGTCGAGGATGAAAGTCCACAGAAGTTGTGAAGAGGTGTGAGCGCGTGCGTGTGTTTCTCGTGCGTGGACGAGACAACACAGAAGAATTCTTGCACGGTGACTGGGAGGTTGTGTTGTGTGTGGTTCTGGTGTGTGTGGTTCTGGTGTGTGTGGTTCTGGTGTGTGTGGTTCTGGTGTGTGTGGTTCTGGTGTGTGTTGTCTCTGGTGTGTGTGCTTCTGGTGTGTGTGCTTCTGGTGTGTGTTGTCTCTGGTGTGTGTGTTCTGGTGTGTGTTTCTGGTGTGTGTTGTCTCTGGTGTGTGTTGTTCTGGTGTGTGTTGTTCTGGTGTGTGTTTCTGGTGTGTGTTGTCTCTGGTGTGTGTTTCTGGTGTGTGTTGTCTCTGGTGTGTGTGTTCTGGTGTGTGTGTTCTGGTGTGTGTGTTCTGGTGTGTGTGTTCTGGTGTGTGTGTTCTGGTGTGTGTGTTCTGGTGTGTGTGTTCTGGTGTGTGTTGTTCTGGTGTGTGTGTTCTGGTGTGTGTTGTTCTGGTGTGTGTGTTCTGGTGTGTGTGTTCTGGTGTGTGTTGTTCTGGTGTGTGTGCTTCTGGTGTGTGTTGTCTCTGGTGTGTGTGCTTCTGGTGTGTGTGCTTCTGGTGTGTGTTGTCTCTGGTGTGTGTGCTTCTGGTGTGTGTGCTTCTGGTGTGTGTTGTCTCTGGTGTGTGTGCTTCTGGTGTGTGTGCTTCTGGTGTGTGTTGTCTCTGGTGTGTGTGTTCTGGTGTGTGTTTCTGGTGTGTGTTGTCTCTGGTGTGTGTTGTTCTGGTGTGTGTTGTTCTGGTGTGTGTGTTCTGGTGTGTGTGTTCTGGTGTGTGTTGTTCTGGTGTGTGTGTTCTGGTGTGTGTGTTCTGGTGTGTGTGTTCTGGTGTGTGTTGTTCTGGTGTGTGTGTTCTGGTGTGTGTTGTTCTGGTGTGTGTGTTCTGGTGTGTGTGTTCTGGTGTGTGTGTTCTGGTGTGTGTGTTCTGGTGTGTGTGTTCTGGTGTGTTACCTTCAGACAGCTCCAGCTCCAGCTCCGCCAGCTTCTCCCGAACCTCCACCGGCAGAGTCAAGGTTGGATCCAACATCATGGTGAGCAGTCCGGCTGAAGTCCTCTCGGCCATGGTCCTCGAGCGGGTCCGGGTCCGGGTCCGGCACCGGAAGGTTCGGCGGAACCGAGATTCGTGGAGTGACCCTCAGTAAACAGGGTGTTGCTGCCGCACAGATGTGATCCGGACCTGAGTCATGACACGCTTCCCGCCGCGGCTCAAGGACACACCTGGACCGGGTCCCTTCATGCACCTGGGACGGGGGCCTTTTTTTCCTCCGGGTCTGACGGTTCCGAGCGAGACTCTCAAGTGTGACTGAACTCATTCAAGTCATCGAGCCGCCATTGCATCACAGCCGTGCGCGCTCACGACGCCAGCTCGCCCAGGCGCGGCCCCGCTTTGTTTATACCTGTCTATGCTGCCCCTTAGTGGTGTGAAGATGAAACTGCAGAACCACTCAGGGAAACTAGTTGCTAAATGAATTCACACACAAAAAAACTGAGGAAATAAAACAAGAAAATAACCTCAAGTTTGATAAATAACCTATTATTTTCTGTATTACTACTTATATTTATTAATTTATTTTATTATTGTTTTTATTGATTGATTTTTATATATCTTGATATATTATGTATTTATGGGTTAATATTTTTGTGTGGAAAGAATCAAATTATATTTTATCTTCTTTTAATATATATTTTTTAATATTAAAATATGTTGATGTATTCATTGAAGCGTTTTGAAATACTATTCTCATCATTGTGTATTTTAAAATTGACAATGATATGATATATAACCTATATAGTATTAGAATATAAGTACAATGCGAATATAAAAATGAAACTTATTATGCTTGAAAAAATAAAAGTATATTTATTGAATTATTTTAACGTAGTTTATTTAATTAATAGTCTTGAAACCAAAAGGAATCTAAGTTACATCATATGGTACATATGATTATACATACATACATATACATATACATTATATAAGGTACATGTACTGTACATTGATAATTATAAAACTGACCATTAAAATAATGCTTTTGTTATTTAATAAAATTGTATTTTCTAAACTAAAAATACAAATTAAAAATCTTTCTTTAAGCCAAACTCAAGCATTTTGACTTTATTTATTTGCTGATCATGTAAGTTAGTTAAAGTACATTAACAATATCACCCTGTAGCGTTTAATAGCTAAATAGGTTAGTTAAGATTAAAAGTTTAATTGCAATGTAAAGTTATTTCTAAATGTCTTACTGTAAGAGATTTTTAAGCATAGATGGCATCACTCGTTAAAATGACTCTGAATGTATTTATTATAGGAATAAAACTGTAAAAACGAATAAATCAAAACGAGTTTCACAATGTCGTGCCATCAATAGAATTACAAGACATTTGAAAATAAATAGCGGCTCCATGTACTGACACACTTTCACCACTAGACGTCAGATTCGAGCTGAAATAAAAAGTAAACGTGTTTTACAAGTGAATATTTTTGGTTCAAGTGTGAAGATTGTGGATGTTTTCTCGTGAACATGAACGAGATTCTCGTTCCTATCAAGAAATCATAACTTGTGATCATTTGTTAAACACAAATATGTGTTTTTTTCATTTATTTATATATGGTAGGTAAATGCTCTATTTGTGAATGGATGAAACTTGAAAAAAAAAAAAAAACTTTAATTCAAAAATATACGAGCAACATTAAATATATATTTTTTTTTTTATTATTTTTAACTTATAAAATTAAGGGACGTTGTTTAAGTCAATGTGATTTTATTAATTGAAGTAATAATCTTTAAATAATTTAAAATAATCTTCGCTCATCCCGCGTCATCCCCAGTAACCCAACGCTGGATTCAAATACACGTACAAGTGTCGGAACAGGTGTTGAAGTACGTGTCGAGGAGCAGATATTATCGCGAAAAATAAAAAAAACATCCCTTTTTAATTGACCTGCATTGAATAAAATCCGCATTAAAAAGGGCGGAAGAGAGCGATTTTTTTTAACAGCAGCTTTAGGTTCGCTCTCGTCACCGCGGGTCGCATTTGTCCGACGTCTGTGAACGCATCACCGGCGCTGTGTCGGGGGAGCAGCTCTCGGAGGCTCAGAGTGAGAGGAGGCTTCGTGAGGCGCTGCTGACGAGGGTCTGGAGGAGGAAGAAAAAAAAAACACACAAAAAAGACATTTAATCGTCGTCCTGGTCCAGCATCACCCGTGTGTCTCCGAGCACCGCCGCCGCCTGACCGACGAGCCGCTGCTTCAGGTGAGTCCCGATGCGAGCCCCAGGAGCTCCGGGATGAATGCCCAGGTACAGCCGCAGTCAAGTGCTGCTGACTCGGGGGAAGCATCGGCAGAAACGAGGCTCCTCCGGCGGCACCGACTCAAGTGCAAAACCCCTTCTTTTATCTTTAAACGTCACACGGTCACGCGAGCGGTGTCGCCCCCTGGTCACGACCCACTGCCGGGGGGATGTGGGGTCCGTGTCAGAACCAGGGCTAACCGGTGGATCCGAGCTGTCGTGGCAGCAGCGGCGGGAGAGATGTTAGCTTAGCTCGGCTAAAGTGCTCCCGTGACATGTTAGCTAGCGGGTCAAGGTAACGCTGCGGCTCCTGCTCTAGCTTGAAGTTGTGTTTTTGTGTTTTTGTGTTTTTGTGTTTGACCTTCTGTCGTATGTTTTGTTTTTGGTGAAGTTAACTTAACGTCCACGAGAACCAGGTGCAGCAGAACAGGTACAAGAACCGTTGGAAGGTTGACTTTTGTCCTCAGGTGTTTATTTGGCGATTGTAATATTTTAATGATAAATTAAATGACAAGTATTATCAGACAGGTCTTGTTAATATTCTAGGGAAAAATAGCTTTTTCCTGTAATGAATATTAAGAATGTTAAGGATCGTTAAAACAGGTGAAAATGCACTAAAATCCCTAATAATACTAAGTTAACACGACTCCATATTTAACCTTTTTGTTAAATTCGACTTTCAAAATGTCACAACTTGCTTTATATAAACTACATATTTACCCCAAAAAATGTTATCCTTTGCAAGCTTTGCTAAATAAAGAAACTTGAACCTCTTGCATAATAAAACAGAAAGAGGTTTCATTATGTAATAATGATGTAAATCATTTTAAAATCGATTATATTAACGTAAAGCTAGAACATTTTCAAAAATATTAGGTGCTGCAGAATGGCTGGTGCTTGGTTTGTTGTTGTGTTTACAACACTGGCAACAAAAGTTTCTGATGCATAGAAATAACAAATGAATAGATTAAATTAACACGCCATAAGTTGTTTAAATACAACAAGTAACGGAAACATAGCGGCTCCTGCTGTCGCTTGAAGTTGTCTCGTGGTTTTATTGTGTCTGACCTTCTGTCGTGTCTTTTGTTTTTGGTGAAGTTAACTTAACGTCCACGAGAACCAGGTGCAGCAGAACAGGTACAAGAACCGTTGGAATGTTGACTTTTGTCCTCAGGTGTTTATTTGGTGATTGTAATATTTTAATGATAAATTAAATGACAAGTATTATCAGACAGGTCTTGTTAATATTCTAGGGAAAAATACCTTTTTCCTGTAATGAATATTAAGAATGTTAAGGATCGTTAAAACAGGTGAAAATGCCCTAAAATCCATAATAATAACAAGTCAACACGACTCCATATTTAACCTTTTTGTTAAATTCGACTTTCAAAATGTCCCAACTTGCTTTATATAAACTACATATTTACCCCAAAAAATGTTATCCTTTGCGAGCTTTGCTAAATAAAGAAACGTGAACCTCTTGCATAATAAAACGGAAAGAGGTTTCATTATGTAATAATGATGTAAATCATTTTTATAATCGATTATATTAACGTAAAGCTAGAACATTTTCAAAAATATTAGGTGCTGCAGAATGGCTGGTGCTTGGTTTGTTGTTGTGTTTACAACACTGGCAACAAAAGTTTCTGATGCATAGAAATAACAAATAAATAGATTAAATGAACGCGCCATAAGTTGTTTAAATACAACAAGTAACGGAAACATAGCGGCTCCTGCTGTCGCTTGAAGTTGTCTCGTGGTTTTATTGTGTTTGACCTTCTGTCGTATGTTTTGTTTTTGGTGAAGTTAACTTGACGTCCACGAGAACCAGGTGCAGCAGAACAGGTACAAGAACCGTTGGAAGGTTGACTTTTGTCCTCAGGTGTTTATTTGGCGATTGTAATATTTTAATGATAAATTAAATGACAAGTATTATCAGTCAGGTCTTGTTAATATTATAGGGAAAAATAGCTTTTTCCTGTAATGAATATTAAGAATGTTAAGGATCGTTAAAACAGGTGAAAATGCACTAAAATCCCTAATAACACTAAGTTAACACGACTCCATATATAACCTTTTTGTTAAATTCGACTTTCAAAATGTCACAACTTGCTTTATATAAACTACATATTTACCCCAAAAAATGTTATCCTTTGCGAGCTTTGCTAAATAAAGAAACTTGAACCTCTTGCATAATAAAACAGGAAGAGGTTTCATCATGTAATATTGATTTAAATCATTTTTTAATCGATTATATTAACGTAAAGCTAGAACATTTTCAAAAATATTAGGTGCTGCAGAATGGCTGGGGCTTGGTTTGTTGTTGTGTTTACAACACTGGCAACAAAAGTTTCTGATGCATAGAAATAACAAATAAATAGATTAAATTAACGCGCCATAAGTTGTTTAAATACAACAAGTAACGGAAACATAGCGGCTCCTGCTGTCGCTTGAAGTTGTCTCGTGGTTTTATTGTGTCTGAGCTTCTGTCGTGTCTTTTGTTTTGGTGAAGTTAACTTAACGTCCACGAGAACCAGGTGCAGCAGAACAGGTACAAGAACCGTTGGAAGGTTGACTTTTGTCCTCAGGTGTTTATTTGGCGATTGTAATATTTTAATGATAAATTAAATGACAAGTATTATCAGACAGGTCTTGTTAATATTCTAGGGAAAAATACCATTTTCCTGTAATAAATATTAGGAATGTTAAGGATCGTTAAAACAGGTGAAAATGCACTAAAATCCCTAATAATACTAAGTTAACACGACTCCATATTTAACCTTTTTGTTAAATTCGACTTTCAAAATGTCACAACTTGCTTTATATTGACTACATATTTACCCCAAAAAATGTTATCCTTTGCAAGCTTTGCTAAATAAAGAAACTTGAACCTCTTGCATAATAAAACAGAAAGAGGTTTCATTATGTAATAATGATGTAAATCATTTTTTAATCGATTATATTAATGTAAAACTAGAACATTTTCAAAAATATTAGCTGCTGCAGAATGGCTGGTGCTTGGTTTGTTGTTGTTGTTTTGTTTACAACACTGGCAACAAAAGTTTCTGATTCTGATGCATAGAAATAACAAATGATGAGATTAAATTAACGCGCCATAAGTTGTTTAAATACAACAAGTAACGGAAACATTAACCACAGTTAAGCAAATTTTTCATTGATTCAATTCATGATATTAGTGAAATGACGGTAAATGTCGTCGGACTGGACCCGGAAATTTGCGGGTCCAAATAAACGATGTGTGTATCGATCCATTTAAAAGATATTTGGCAGACTTGATGTATGTATAACATTATTATTATAGGGTTTCAAGCGACATTCACTCTGTCATATTGAGTTTATGATCTTTTTCTTTATTCAACTTTCCCACAGATCATTGGTGTTTTATTAACTGACCATACAGTTGTTGTTTTTTGTTGTTGATGTCACTCGGATAAGGAACGAGGAATGAACGGGTTTATAAATTACAAAAGCATCGAGACATAATCGGTTGAATCAAGTGCATTTTATTACAGTTCATTTTGTTTTGCAAGTTTTTTTATTGTGTCAGGAAGGAACTAAAACTGTTTATGAGCAGATAAGGAAACATATTGTTGTGATACAGTCTTGTAATGCCTTAAGTTTCTACATTAAATGCATTTGTTAACGCTTGTTTTGCCAGCATTAGTCTAGTAATATTTGACCTAAAAAAAAAAAGCTCTTATCATCACACATTTCTAAATGGTGCAATCACCTCTTGCACCATTTAGAAATGTGTTGATTCTCTTAGAAATTAAATAAACGCTTGACTTTGGTTCGCTCTACAACTATGTTCTTTCATATTTTCTGCATCTTTACTCGGATATAACATCAGCATAATGAGTCAATTACCCTGAATTCTACTTTTTTTAAATTTATATTTTAGTCCTGTTGTGTTTCTCCAAGGATTAGACCAAACAGAACCAAACTTATCTTACCTACTTTGACCGTCTACTGCACTTCACTAACGGCATCTAGATCCAAACTGTGGTGTTAAACTACACAGTGTGTTGATGGCGACTGAAGCGCGAGTCGTGGTGTTACTAAGGTGCCGCCAAAACAAAAGAGGAAACTGTAAGTGTGCTCGGGTGGTTTGTTGCCCCTCATGCCTCCGGTGATGAACACACTCCGGGGATGAAAGCAGTCATTAGCATCACACGGATTAATGGTCGTCAACGTTTTCTCTTGTTTTGTAACATCACAAAAACACGTTTGTGCTTTTGTTAAGAAGGAGGATACACACAAGTAGCAAAGGATTTTTATGTATATCAAAGGTGTGTATTTGCAAGAATGTTTTGTTACGATACAAATTAACGCGACATGGAAAACGATACGATGTATTTTAATATTTTAGGAACAAGGATATTAGGGCTGTCTATTGGCAAGAATACGACGGTATCACGATACATGTGTGACGATATGATCTATTGTAAGGCTGCACGATATATCGAAAAAATATTGATAATATATGCGATAACATGTGCGATAATTTATCAGTTATTATTGTATAAATCAAGCATTTCTTAAATGCGCACTATGATCAATCAGTGTCACGTTCTGTAAAGTTGTCGGTTTGTACTTCTATGTCTCGTTGTTGTTTATGTCTCCGTCCGTCTGTGAACTGTGCGGCGCAGCTTGTTAGGCTCGGTTGCTATGGTGACGCGTCTTGGCTCAGTATATCCACGGAAGTAATACTAACTTCTGATCTAGTCAAACACTAGTGATCCAGTGAAGTAATACTAACTTATGATCTAGTCAAACACTAGTGATCCAGTGAAGTATTACTAACTTATGATCTAGTCAAACACTAGTGATCCAGTGAAGTAATACTAACTTATGATCTAGTCAAACACTAGTGATCCAGTCACTCGTCTCTTTCAACCTCCTTTGTTAAAGCAACATATTGTAAGAACTTTTCATCTCGTCTCAGTTGTTTTCTTATAAGATCGTGAACTTCCAAACAAACCTGTCCGTCTTCACCGTATGCTAACGAGCTAAGTTGTTAGCATCATGTATAAAGTGTTATGTGTCCGTCTTCACCGTATGCTAACGAGCTAAGTTGTTAGCGTCATTTATAAAGTGTTATGTGTCCGTCTTCACTGTATGCTAACGAGCTAAGTTGTTAGCATCATTTATAAAGTGTTATGTGTGCGTCTTCACCGTATGCTAACGAGCTAAGTTGTTAGCGTCATTTATAAAGTGTTACGTGTCCGTCTTCACCGTATGCTAACGAGCTAAGTTGTTAGCGTCATTTATAAAGTGTTATGTGTCCGTCTTCACCGTATGCTAACGAGCTAAGTTGTTAGCATCATTTATAAAGTGTTATGTGTAAGTGCGTGTACAAGGAGGTGGATTTATAATTGATTTGGTGATATTGTGACACGCCGGCGGCTCCTCTCTGATGTCGCTCAGTTTCGCGGGAAACCGATGCAAGTCCCACGAGACTGAGAGTTATAAGTGATGTTTTTCTACCATCGTTTTCCTCATCTGCACGCAGCTACATTTTTAGGTGAAAGAAAAAGAATATCGCATTAATATCAATATTGCACTTCAAGACACCAGTATCGAATATGGCACATAATTCCAGTATCGTGTAGCCCTAAACTATTGCGATATATTGTTTCTTTTATAGATTAATCTCTTTTTCTGGCTTTTACAGCAAAGAATTGAACAAATACTTTCTCTAATCAAATGTGAAAGTAAAGCATTTAACGGTGTTTATGACTAAACTAAACTTGTTAAATGTATTTTTGTGTCATTGATTCTAAAGTTTGTGTAATTTAAATTTAGTACCTTTATTCAACCAGTATTAAACACAATCATCATCAATCATTATCTTACACCCATATTATGTATTATATTTATGACTGTTTTGCACCATAATAAACCACGTTGAAGTGAATTTAGTCATTATTTTACTAGTCGAAATGTTTTCTAATGTGTCAGACGTGTTTGCAAGGACGCTCGTGTTGTGATGGAATATCTAAAAGCTCACGGAATCTGAGAAAATGTCGTCGCTAAGGGAGTCGACACTTTCCGTGTCAAGGTCCTCGGTGTGAAAAATGTAACTTTTAAGATTTGTTCTCAGAGTGTTTTCTCCTTTTTTTGCTGACAGGCGGCAAGAAAATCCTCTCGATCACTCAAAGTGCTTTTTTTTTGTCACCTGTTATCAAGTCTGTTTTCACAGACTCGCAGTGCATCACAACCTTTAGGGAACTGTCACCTTTTGAGACATTATCCAAGCATTTTCACATTAGCGCCACCTGTGGCCTGCAGGTTCTCCTCATCAAAAATAATAGATCAGCCGGCGAGGGCTGTTGTGCTGCAGCCGAGGCGACACGTCCGTGTGCGTCGGTTGTCGTGATGTATCGTCGCACACTTGAGCGTCTTGTGGATCTGACGGCAAACACAAGTTCATGCCGTCTCTGGAGGCCATTGCTGTGTCTCAAATCGCATACTAGCGTACTCAAAGTTAGTATTTTTTAGTGCATTTGTGCGTCTCAATTCTTAGTATGCGAAATTTAGTGCTCCATGCACACTAAATTGGCGTACTAACACGCCCACAAAACTGAGTATGGTTCGATGGACACTAACCACCCTAAACGGCCGCCATCTTAATGACGTTTTAAACGGAAGTTACGTCATACATAAATGCATAAATATATATATATACTGTATATATATATTCATATACTTACAGGTGCATTTTCAGCAGCAGTAGGAGGATAAACACGTCTTCGGTGCTGATACCAGCTTAAATATCTTCCGAATATTTCGATTCTCATATTTTTTCTTTATTTCTTTTTCCACACTTGCAAAACGTGCTGCCAGCAGGTGGCGATAGCGTTCAAACAGCTGGTTGAAACATCATTAAATAGTAGTAGAAGAAGAAGCTGTCACCTCAATTCCTGTTAGTGTGTAGCAGCAGAGTTTGATTTGAGACATACTATCTGTGGAGAATTTGCGTACTAGTTAGTATGTACACTATCCTGATGCATACTAACTTCTAGTATACTAAGAGAAGTATGCGATTTGAGACACAGCACTGGAGAGGCGGAGTTGTATAATGTCAAGCTTATTTACAAACAATTAATGCATCTTTTGTTCGTATGAAATGAAGGAAATGTACATTATAGGAGCCAACGTGGCTTTCATTTATAATCACATGGATATTTAACCTGCAAATACAGAGTTTTATTGAGTCTGGGATTTTCTTGATGCTGCTTCAGAGTATAGCTTCGATATATTTAATTTAACTCCATATTCTCTCAGGTACATGGACTGTAAAAGCATTGCCAGGTTTTTTTTCATTGTTCTTTTCTGACTCTGCTTCTCCGGCGTGACACGACTCTCACCAGTTGCCAAATGTAAAGCAGAGGAGGCTTGAGTTTAGAAAGATATGTTCCTTTTGAAGAGGATTCTCGTAGATTACGCCAGCGTTCTTCTGCGACATGTACAGTAAGAGCTATTTTCTGCCAAATTTAAACTCGCCTAAAGCTGCAGTATTTGTTATAAATCAGAAATAATCGTTTATAATAGAAAGAATATTGATGTAACTTGAAAACTGGAATCATCAAATACTTGTTTATGACCCTGGTCTAGAAAGTCTCTTTAGAAATAACCATTACTTGCTTACTTACTTATTATCTGAACAAAAAGGTATTTGTTAATTGGTATAAATCTTAAAACTAAAAATCTGAAAGTTCTGTCTTCTTTTAAACCAAATCCACCTGCTTTCCATGTGTGTGTAACAAATGTTACTTAAATTCATCTTATCATGAAGATGAAAGAGTTTCGTACCTCTCGGTTCAGGTACTGATACAGATAATGAATAAACTATTAACTGAGCACAAGCTAATTATCCACTACACACGACAAGAAGACCAGTCAGTGTGTAGACATTTTTTAAAGTTCCGCTAATATCCGCTTGTGTAATGTTGTTCAGGCTTGTTAATGAATAACCCGAGTGTGTTCTGGAGGGTCTGTCCGTCAAATCCTTGTGTTTACATTAGCAATAGCTTAATTACTTTGCTGTGCATTACAAATACTTCTATATTTTAACCAAACCTGTGTTGTTTGGTAGGGTGTGTATCATCAGAGTAGTTCCTGAAGCCTCTGGTCTGTGTTGTAAGTGTGCCACCGGTGTCTCGTTGCGAACCTCCTCTCAGCTTGCTGGTCACGATTCAGAGTCCGTCTGAAGTTGAGTACTTGCCAAAGCCAAGTCAATTTCTGGGCTCTTTGTAGGAGAGCCAGTAATTTTTACTTGTCATTTATATGACGGATCTTCAGAGAGGAATACGCAGCGTCGACCGGGCGAGTCCAACCACTATTCAAATTAAATTAAAACGGTTGCGACTTCGTCGAGAGTCGTGTGGTCTGTAAATACTGCAACACCAGAGTCAAGTACTGGACAATACTACACATATATACTTGTTACTACACTATCATAACACCAGAGTAAAGTACTGGACAATACTACACACATATACTTGTTACTACACTATCACAACACCAGAGTCAAGTACTGGACAATACTACACACATATACTTGTTACTACACTATCACAACACCAGAGTCAAGTACTGGACAATACTACACATATATACTTGTTACTACACTATCACAACACCAGAGTCAAGTACTCGAAAATACTACACATACATACTTGTTACCACACTATCACAACACCAGAGTCAAGTACTGGGCAATACTACACACAAATACTTGTTACTACACTATCACAACACCAGAGTCAAGTACTAGACAATACTACACATATATACTTGTTACTACACTATCACAACGCCAGAGTCAAGTACTGGACAATACTACACATATATACTTGTTACTACACTAACATGACACCAGAGTCAAGTACTGGACAATACTACACATATATACTTGTTACTGCACTATCACAACACCAGAGTCAAGTACTGGACAATACTACACATATATACTTGTTACTACACTATCACAACACCAGAGTCAAGTACTGGACAATACTACACATATATACTTGTTACTACACTATCACAACACCAGAGTCAAGTACTGGACAATACTACACACATATACTTGTTACTACACTATCACAACACCAGAGTCAAGTACTGGACAATACTACACATATATACTTGTTACTATACTATCACAAAACCAGAGTCAAGTACTCGAAAATACTACACATACATACTTGTTACCACACTATCACAACACCAGAGTCAAGTACTGGACAATACTACACATATATCCTCGTTACTACAGTATCACTATATATATCGTGTTGTTGCCCTGGTACAGTGATGGGTATCGCCAACAGACAATAACTACTTTGATTTGCTTTGAAACCAAAAAATGTCCAAACATCGGAGTCGGCTGCATCCTCTCGTCCTCAGTCATCGCCGGTATCTCGCTGGATCTCATATGTAATAATACAATTCAATTTAAAAGCAAAAAACTATAAACAATTATTCAGTGCTGTTTAATATAACTAGCTTCAGGGAAAAAAAAACTCAATTTAAGTCTATTAATATTTTCTTACACCCCTATTATATAGTAATGTTTATTATGTTGTTACTTGAAGTGGCCTTTTGTTTATTTATGATGATGGTGATTATTATTATTGCAGTGTTGTTGCTGGTCTCTAATGACAATAACAAATGATTTAAAAAAGGGTTGAAAAGGTAGCGCCTCATAATCCACAGCAGAACCTATTTAAAGAAATATCTCATTGCGTTAAGTGGAGTTGCGTGTATTATTCAGAAGTGTAAAAAATCTGGTTTCAAAATGTGCTTTTGGGTGTCGCACTGAAGCTCGATCGCTTGTTAACTTGGCTCGGCTACTACGGTTCTATCAATATCTGGGTTATGTAAGTCCAGCCATCTGCCACAGGACACCACACCGAGCGTCATTGTTGTTTCTGCACAATACTCCTGGAAACCGATTCATTAAGTTCCACGTTTCAAAAGGGCTTTTGAATGCGACGGGAATTGCGACCTCAGGACGTGGACGTGTGAATCCTCAAGGTGGTCCATGGAAGCGAGCGCTCGGCGCCTCACGTGTCAATGTTTGCCCTCTTTTCCCCGCCGGAGCGAAGTTAAATGCTAATCTCTTCCTCTGTTAGCACACCGTCAGCAGCAATGCTAAACACTGTGGATTTAGTGGTCATGTGCCTGCAGTCTGAACGTCCGCTGAACTCACGGCTGTGTTGACACTTATCTTAAAGTCGCTTATTTCTCAAGAGATCGGTGGATGAATGACTCGCCCAGGTGTGGTTTTATCTCCAGGTGTATGAATAACCGAGAGAATGCTAGCGTACGCCTTTAATGTTCTTGTGAGTTGAAACGATAAATGATGTTGTGTGTTTATAGTGAGTCAGCACTTGTTGTATTATGGATTTAAGATGAACCTTAGTCTTGATAAACATACAGTGTTTATGTCAACAAGGAGGCGTCGTATTCGAACCTTTAAAAAGTCTTCGTCCACAGAGGAGTCTAGAAAATGTTGGATCGTTGAATTTAACATTGAAAATGTTGCCCTTATTCTTGGCTAATGCTTTTTTTTTAAGCATTTCATTCTTTTTTGGAGTAATTTATTAATTTGTATATTGTTTTTTTTTCATATTTTGAATTAAAACATTTAAATATTTTCAAAATGAACTCATTACTTTGTTTTTCTGATATTTTAATTGCCATAATTAAAAAAATAAATGCTAAATTCAATATTTAATTCAATTTGTTCGTCACATGATTAGTTGAGTAGATTCTAGTACTCTTTTGGTATCGTCCGGTGGTACTATTATACCGTCATTTTTTATATTGTATTTAAAAAGCTACAAATCAAAATGTACCTTGAATGTTTGGAATAAGAATTTCAAACTCCATGTCCAATCCAAAAAAAAACCTTTTAAAAATATACAAATTATTAAACACAATAACTCAATAAAAACAAATAGAATCTTTTAATATAGACTTGATTTAATTCAATTATTCCCAAAAAATATTCAATGTTGCTCCATAAAAACAAATTTAAATTACAAATGAAATCCAGGTTGCAGCATTTGAAATGTTAACTTCAACCATTCGATGTTCCGATGACACTGATGTATAAATAACAGAAACAATGCTCGCCCACTTATCTTAAAGGGGATTCTACTGTTGAGGTGAACTTAAATCATATTATCTTAAAGGGGATTCTACTGTTGAGGTAAACTTAAATCATATTATCTTAAAGGGGATTCTACTGTTGAGGTGAACTTAAATCATATTATCTTAAAGGGGATTCTACTCTTGAGGTGAACTTGAATCATATTATCTTAAAGGGGATTCTACTGTTGAGGAGAACTTAAATCATATTATCTTAAAGGGGATTCCACTCTTGAGGTGAACTTAATTCATATTATCTTAAAGGGGATTCTACTGTTGAGGTGAACTTAAATCATATTATCTTAAAGGGGATTCTACTGTTGAGGTGAACTTGAATCATATTATCTTAAAGGGGATTCTACTGTTGAGGTGAACTTAAATCATATTATCTTAAAGGGGATTCTACTGTTGAGGTGAACTTGAATCATATTATCTTAAAGGGGATTCTACTGTTGAGGTGAACTTAAATCATATTATCTTAAAGGGGATTCTACTGTTGAGGTGAACTTGAATCATATTATCTTAAAGGGGATTCTACTGTTGAGGTAAACTTGAATCATATTATCTTAAAGGGGATTCTACTGTTGGGGTTAACTTGAATCATATTATCTTAAAGGGGATTCTACTGTTGAGGTTAACTTAAATTATATTATCTTAAAGGGGATTCTACTGTTGAGGTGAACTTAAATCATATTATCTTAAAGGGGATTCTACTGTTGAGGTGAACTTAAATCATATTATCTTAAAGGGAATTCTACTGTAATGTTGAGGTGAACTTAAATCATATTATCTTAAAGGGGATTCTACTGTAAAGTTGAGGTGAACTTAAATCATAGTATCTTAAAGGGGATTCTACTGTAATGTTGAGGTGAACTTAAATTATATTATCTTAAAGGGGATTCTACTGTTGAGGTGAACTTAAATCATATTATCTTAAATCAGATTCTACTGTAATGTTGAGGTGAACTTAAATTATATTATCTTAAAGGGGATTCTACTGTTGAGGTGAACTTGAATCATATTATCTTAAAGGGGATTATACTGTTGAGGTGAACTTAAATCATTTTATCTTAAAGGGGACTCTACTGTTGAGGTGAACTTAAATCATATTATCTTAACAACAATCTGTGTATTGTGAGTCAGCATTTGTATCATCATCATGAACTTTCTTCTGAATTATCTCTGAGGATGTGGACGTTTCATCTCGTGTGATGTTAAACCGTGTGTCGTCCGTCCGTCCGCCGAGGACGAGGAAGTGTGTGTTCACCTGCGTGTTTTCTTGTCGTGGCTCACCTTGTTAATCCGTGGAACCCTGAGCACACTTGGCTGCCACACACACACACACACACACACACACACACACACACACACACACACACACACACACACACACACACACACACACACACACACACACACCCATCCCAGCACGTCTGGCCCTGCAGCTGCAGCAGAGCTAAATTTAGCCCTGGATGTGCGTACGCCTCAGTTCCCTCCGCCTGGCCTGCGAGATGAGCGAGGGATGAAGCAGAAAGAGCAGCTAATTCTCGCTCGCCCCTTTTCTTCCTCACCTCTGCTCTGCTTCAAAACCATATTTCATCTCCTTCTGTGTGTTTTTTTTTTTTTTTTTTTTTCTGCCCGTGCGTCCCGGAGGCAACAGTATCGATCGGCGTCAGATCATGATCGAGCGTGTTCTCTGTCGGCCAATGAGTGACCTTTGCTCACAGAACGCGAGCATCATGTAGAAGCATGCGAGTGGTCGCTCGCTGTGTGAGATGATCTTTTTTTTTTTTTTTTTTTTTTGCAGGGAAATGTGCAGCACTGGTTTTCTATTTATAGATCCTCCGCGGACATAAATCTACTCCACCGGTGAGTAGCCGGTTGGCGTTACAAATCTGGGCGGCACGAGATGGAGATTATGTGGGTTCATTGTGGGCAGGCATTAGTGTTAATCTGTTAATCAAGGGAAAGTGTCTGGATTAAGAGTGAGTGCTATATCGGTGGTGATCCACTGTACATACAGTAGTGAGGGCGAACCATGTGAGGAAAGGTACAGTGGGATTATATGATGCTGCTTTTTATAGAAACATCTTTATGTAATCGATATACTCTCAGGTTTTTACTTTGGTTTCTTTCTCCTTGAACATGAATAGCAGTGTGTTGTCAAGTATCTGTTGATACGTATCATAATTCAGGAGCAACGATACAATATATAGTGTGATAGTGTAGTAACAAGTATATATGTGTAGTATTGTCCAGTACTTGACTCTGGTGTTGTGATAGTGTAGTAACAAGTATATATGTGTAGTATTGTCCAGTACTTGACTCTGGTGTTATGATAGTATAGTAACAAGTATATATGTGTAGTATTGTCCAGTACTTGACTCTGGTGTTGTGATAGTGTAGTAACAAGTATTTATGTGTAGTATTGTCCAGTACTTGACTCTGGTGTTATGATAGTATAGTAACAAGTATATATGTGTAGTATTGTCCAGTACTTGACTCTGGTGTTATAATAGTATAGTAACAAGTATATATGTGTAGTATTGTCCAGTACTTGACTCTGGTGTTGTGATAGTGTAGTAACAAGTATATATGTGTGGTATTGTCCAGTACTTGACTCTGGTGTTGTAGTATTTACAGACCACGTGACTCTTGACGAAGTCGTAACTGCTTTCATTTGTTTTCAAACCAAAATATGTTCGAACATCAGATGAACATTTTCTGTTAACAGTAAATAATAATTGAAAAAATGATTGTATACACACTTTATTGAAACGTAAACCATGAAATGACTATGATGAAAATATAATATGATTGGGAAGCAAAGATGAAAAAATAAATGAACAAGAAATACAGATTATTGAATATCAATACGGTCTCATGAAAAAAATATTTTAGTGTTACGATATCTTATGAATATTCTGCACTGCAAGAAAAGGGTCCTGCATTTAAAAAACAACAACACAGAAGCAATAAAAAAATTGTTGATCAGTCGTCCCCTATAGACTAGGATTAGAGCTTCATCGTTGACCTTGAGGAAATTCCTCGACACGTACTTCTGTAGACTGATGGTGAGGAGCAAGATGATGATCACCCTTAAACATCTTTAGCAAATATATAATGTATATATAATATACCATTAGTATTAGCAGTTTAGCATTAGCACTTTAATCAACAATATCACTTTTTGCCTTATAATGCACAAAAGGCAACATTCAAACATTGTGTAATGACGATAAACTCTTGAGTCTTGATCCTGTCCTTCATATATTCATAATTATGGAGAGTTAACGAACAAGACGATCCAGGGTCATGAACTGTGACCCTATAGTTTAAGGCAATTAATCCTGGCGCCGTTATCTGCTGAAAGATTGTTAAGAGAATCACATTCTAAACGTCTGTCCAGCGTCCTCTGAGTCCAACATTTACCTTTATTAACCCTATCATCTCCCAGCTGTTCCACAGTTGGCTCAATAACATCTGCTCTACTGTCAGGTCATTATTTGGCGAGAGCAGGGTTTACGTTGAGGTGAGGGAACGTCTAATACTCACAGGTTATTAGAGAGCTCATGAATGAGTCATTAGCTTTACCGTCTGTAGGAATAAGACTTTACAGCAACACCGTTTGGGATGATAAGTAGCTAGAATATGTGGCGACAGCATCTACTGATGGATGGAAACGTCCAATTTTCTGGAAGAACAGGGGATTCAAACCATGGACCACGATATCAGTGGAGCAGGACAGTCTCTGAGAAAACACTGGATGAACCAGTACGATTTAAAAAACGCAGATTTTATGATGGAGCTCTGCTGTTATTCACTTGAATATTGCAATTGTTTTTTCTTTACAAATAACCTTTACTTACTTACAATACTCTATCTATATTCAATAAAACTGTATCGAGTTTTAATGTATTTATTTTCCGTATTTAAGTAACTAGGGCTTTGTATTTGTAAGAATCTGCTGATACGATACATATCGCCATACATGGGCAACGATACTATATATTGCGATATGCAATACTGCAGGAATGACAATATATTTGTACTGTTGTCCAAGTACTTGACTCTGGTGTTGTAGTATTTACAGACCACATGACTCTTGACAAAGTTGTAACTGCTTTCATTTGTTTTCAAACCAAAATATGTCCAAACATCAGCTGCTGGGGTCACTGTATCCTCTCGTCCTCAGCCAGTGCCGATTTCAGTGTTCATTTAGCTGCAGAGGACATGATGAATGTTTCCATTTGGCGGCAGGAAGATTAATAGCGACTGAAAAATCTGTGTGAATATTTGCACGCAAATTGTTAAAAAGATTGAATTATTTTATTTTACAAACATATTATTGAACTACAAAAAAAAACAATTATTACAAATAAAATGTGGAAAAAAAAAAATTCGATACAGTGCAAGTATAGTGGAAAAGAATACTGCGATTTATCAATATTTTATATCATCCCTATTATTATGAAATTTACATTTGTTCATTTTTGTGTCATGATTCAACTTCGCCCCTAATTAAGGATAACCTCAACTTAAGTGGCCACTTTTCTTAACTTCTTAAGAACATCAATCTTCCAGAATGTGACTTTTGTAGTTAAACAGTAAATACATGTTGTAGGTTTGTGTACTTCTTCACCGGCTCTTTGTATTTGTGTCTGTAAAACCAAGATTCATCGAGACCTTGTCATGACACGGATGATTAAACCATACATTAAGAAAATAACGAATCTTTTCGAATTTCACATACGTATAAATGTATAAATGTGGCTATGCTATGCTAACATTGTGATGGTTTTTCACACAAAATAATATTGGGCCAAAAGGCTGTTAACTTTCTACAGTGCTTGACGTTCTATACGTGTCAGTATATTCTTATGATGTATTATTAAGTTCCAGTAAAGATCCGTACAGGAACAATCAAGCATGTGAAACACTTGTTTTATTTAGCTTGTGTATGTTAACTTTTCTAGTTACTTGTGAAGTATCATCCTGACCAGTATTTGTTACATTTTCTCTACCATTATGTTGACGGAGCCGTTAATTCTTCTGCCATCTGTCGTCATCGCCACGATGGTCACGCTGGACCCGGCGAGGAACTAGACCCTGAGAAATGGAACAAACGGCCGGAGATCTTCCTCAGACTGAATAATTCATGGCCGACCGAGCCGAGCTGACCTTGAAAATCCTCAATGTTGGACTGTTGATACCAGTGTACGGCTCATTTAGGACGAGAGTTGACACTGATGGAAGCACACACACAAACACACACACACACACTCGATCTCTAGTCATTAATTTGACTTCCTCCCAAGGAGTTAGTTTTTGTTGTTTGTTTCAGTGCACATTTATTGTCTTTTTTTAATCCACAAAACTAATAATCAACATCATTAATTACATAAAAATACAGTATTTCTTTTTGCACCAGGATGAATGATGCGTCTGTACGAATGTGTGTGTGTGTGTGTGTTATACTGCTGTTGTCTGACGTACACAACACCTTGAGAGAAGTGTTTGTTCAGACTGACATGTAAGCAAACATGGCAAACATTGTATAGGTCTGTAGACAATCCTTGTCTGCACAGAAGAGACAGTCACAGACCACCTGTTGGAGATGTTCACTGCAGAGCTGAATCACTTCGTGCATCTAGACTTTACATTACCTGTTAAACTGCTGATAAATCTGCATTTGTGGGAGAATAACAAGTTAATATTTAGGGTTATTATTGTAAATGAGTCTAAAGAAGTGGTTACATTTTTGGAGGCTTGATTATCGTTGCGTTGGTACTCGAACAAATCTTGATGTTTCATTGTTATTTGAAATCTCTCGGCTTTATATTGTAGATTTTGACATGTGTTCCAGTACCTTACTAGTATTGACGATGTATTATTTTCTTAATGTCAAATATGTCTCACTGGATTCTAATACGTCTTCTTAAATAACATGTAGATGAAGAGTACGGCCGTGTATTGGCAGAAATATTGCGATATACAGTATATATATATATATATATATATATATATATATATATATATAATATACACACACGTATATTACGATACAGGGGCAATGAAATGATATATTTTGATATATTGTAATACTGTTGTAACGTGGATATAATTGCACTATTGTCCGAGTACTTGTCTCTGGTGTTGTGATAGTGTAGTAACAAGGATATATGTGTAGTATTGTCCAGTACTTGACTCTGGTGTTGTGATAGTGTAGTAACAAGGATATATTTGCACTATTGTCCGAGTACTTGTCTCTGGTGTTGTGATAGTGTAGTAACAAGGATATATGTGTAGTATTCTCCAGTACTTGACTCTGGTGTTGTGATAGTGTAGTAACAAGTATATATGTGTGGTATTGTGGAGTACTTGACTCTGGTGTTGTGATAGTGTAGTAACAAGTATATATGTGTGGTATTGTCCAGTACTTGACTCTGGTGTTGTGATAGTGTAGTAACAAATATATATGTGTAGTATTGTCCAGTACTTGACTCTGGTGTTGTGATAGTGTAGTAACAAGGATATATGTGTAGTATTGTCCAGTACTTGACTCTGGTGTTGTAGTATTTACAGACCACATGACTCTTGACGAAGTCGTAACTACTTTCATTTGTTTTCAAACCAAAATATGTATAAACATCAGCTTTAAAAGCTGCTGGAGTCACTGTATCCTCTCATCCTCAGTCATCCCCGGGATCTCGTGGGATTTCATTCTTCCTGTAGCAGCGGGGGACATGATGACTTTTTAATTGCAACACACAAATTGCACCATGAATACAAATTAAAAACAAATGTCAATACTATGCATGTTAAAATAATGTATTTAGTGCTTTTATTATTAATACAATACAGTGAAAAGAAATATTGCGATCATTTCTTAGACCTTTGTGTCACATTCTTACTCCATGTTCTCTGTCTGGTTCTGGTTCTGGTCGGACAACATCATTGTTATTTGGCTCCACAGCGCCGTAAACAGGATGGGTCGGCACTAGATTCCACTGTGAGCTCGGGACAATGAGCCGGCCGTTCACGGAGGAAGAGTAGATGGAAAGTTTGCTTATTGTCATCGAGGAAGGCTCATTAGCCGAGTGACATATTTACTCAACAGCGCCGGCTAAATATAAGCACCAGAATATGAGCAGAAAGGAAGTGAGGGAACCGTGGAGAAATCATTCTGGAAATTCCAGCCATTTTTTTTGGTGTTTCTATTACGAACAACAATAGCAGACAGAAAAATGTGACATTATTGATGTCACTGCAACGGATTTATAGACTTCATGAGCACAATAAAAATACGAAAAATGATTGCAGGAAGTTCTAAGGGTGTAAAACTTTTCACATGGGGGGCAACAAGATTCAATGTGCAAGAAATGGGCCGAACAATAACTGACATTCTTGCAGAAAAAGAGTATAAACTGAGTAATATATCAGCTTCTCCAATGTGTTTGAAGTCTAGTTTTAGCCTTTTGTGTTTTTTGTATGTAAGTAAGTAATTTATATTTATATTGCGCTTTTCTAGACCAGGGTCACAAAGCACTTAAACAATCAAAACAATATACAATAAAGTATATACTTTTTATGTAGATTAAAGTACATTTTTAAGAGTTTCCACTTTCCAGTGTAAATCCTTTAACTTCCATTTGTTACAAGACTATAACTAGAATACTAAATCAGTAGGTTTTATTTACATTTACCCCTCACTGTCAGATCCAGGCCCAAATTCCAGTTGTCAAGACCAATTTTTCCTCTTTTTATACCATGATTAAAATAAATATTCAAATAAAATTCAAAGAGTTCCGATGGTAACATAATATGTGACATAACGGATAATAACAGAACAACTATTCAAAGATTATTTTTAATACTTTCTTTCCCTTTTTGACAACAACTTGTGTGTTTGTTACTTAAGGTAAAAAAAAAGAAGATATTCTTTTGGTGTTGATACACAAGTATTGGTTGGTCTGACAACCCTACTCTCAACATTTATCCAATCAATTAAACCAAACAAATACACTCAATACATAGCTTTACTATACTTGGAACAAGCTAGCATGACTGTACTTTGCTTGTGTACAGCAACATGAATCCAAATACTTGCCTGTATGGACCTTTTAAAGAACTTTTATGTGACACTTTAGTGTTCTATCTCTGTTTTTGTCCCTGTTAAATGTTTTTTTTAACTGCACTAGTGAATTTCCCCGCTTTGGGATCAATAAAGTTTAATCTAATCTAAATCATCTTCTTATATTTCAAGATAATCCGATAATTCTCTGATACCAATGAGCCGTTGCTTTTTTGAAGGGTTTCATTAAAACCTTGTTGTGTACATTTAACAAGTGAAAAGAGGATTTGTCTATCTATATATAGACAACCTTTAAAGTTCGCCGCCTGAATAACCTGGAGTGTAAACAGTCGCCATACGAAGCATCGGTTCCCAAACAAAGCAGGACGAGTTGCTGAAGTCAACAAGGGGAATTATTCTGGATTCAGACGGAAACTAAGAGTCATGGTCTCCAGCCTGCTGAACTATATTTACCGTGGACTCGTGACATGAACAAACATTTACTTCCTTCTTCAATTTTGTTAGTGGGGTTTGTGTTGTTCTTCTTTGAATTCTGAAGGTGTAATTTGTTTGTGAAATAAAAGCCTCAGCGTTGTGCTTCCAACAATAATGGACTCGCAAAGTTATTTATCTTATAAAACAAGTAATACATGATCGAAGATCCAAGTATTAGATACTATAATAGGAAAAGTACAGTGGATCAACACAAATGGTATCACAGTAGTGGGTTTAATTCAAACAATTAAATGGCCTCATGTTCACTTTTGTGAAATGATGTCATGTTTACTCGTTTCTTCAGAGCGAAATTAAAGCATTTAATGTAGCGACTAGAGCTCAGTCATCTTCATCTTCGTCTTCATCTTCATCTTCGTCCAAAAAGACACTTAAAAACATCCTAATACTTCCATACCGCTCGACTGTAACTTCCCTCTTCGATTTAAGCCTCGACGAGAAGTAATTCCGGTTCATATATCTCTTGTTATCCTTTAAACATCTGCCGCAAACGAGAATAAAATAAAGATTTTTTTCTTGAACAATTCTTCTCATGCGGAGGCTTCAATCCAAGAGGAACGTTACAGACGAGCAGTATGGAGATATTTGGATGTTTTTAAGCATCTTTGAAGGAAGTTCTTCCACTGAGCTCCAGTTGCTACATTAAAATGAACAAATATTTTTGTCTATAACTCTAAAAAGGAACGGATTACACTGAAAATAATCCCAACATGAGTCGACGTGAGGGTAGAAAATGAGTTAAATCTTAATTTTGGGTGAACTAACCCTTGAACTAACACATTAGTTATCATTATTTTTAAATGACACACATTGACGCCTTATTTTCTTAAATAATAACATTTTGTTTGCATCAATATTTATTCATAATTATCTTTTCGGAAAGCGACACGATAATATCCACCAGATAAGGCGAGTTTCACCCTCGTTCACTCTGTGTTGGACTTATTGCGGGAAAAAACGTAGTATTTTGTACCACTGTAGTTTTCAGACATGGTTTTGGTGTACTCAGCCAAATACCTGTCAACTGGCAGTAGTACTGCCTGAAGTCGTCTCTCGCTCGTCTTGTCTTGTCGTGATCAGTAGAATTTCCCAGAATCCTTGTTTGCTGGATATCTTCAATGATTGTCTAACTAGTCATTGATCAATCGTTTTCTTCTCCTGATCTTCCAGGTGAGCATTACTGAGCGACAAATGTGTGCGACCGTGGAGAACCACTTCCTCTTCCCAGTGAAGATCTGACTTGTGGCACAGTGAGGTAAATGTGTTCTTTCAATTCTTTGCATGTCTTTAAACAATATCACCACTGACTGAACGTTCTGTTAAATGTTTGGAAAATGAGATGCATATTGTATTTTCAACAACGTGCCGTGGGTGTGCGTCCTTCACACGACTGTGAGACTCTGTAATCCTGTGCGGTTCATTTTTCCTGCACATGCTCCGACACTTTGACATGCCAGCAGAAACGCACGAGTCGTCTCTTTTCCAGAAGAGCTGAACAAGCCTCGGTAAATTGAGCGTTTCAATCCACGCCGAGATCGGAGGAGCGCCTCCTCGCAGAGGCTCGGTAAACAGTCGGAGCGCCGCCGCCGACCTCCACGCAAATCCTCGTTCTTGCTCTTCTGAGCCTGTTTTGTAACACATTCAGGGCTAATCTGCACCAGTCCGAGAGACGGCGTTTAACTTGGATTTGGTTTTAAATGGAAGCTCAAGCGGCTGCGATATGACGAAGGGAGTCTGGTCTGACTGTGCAGGGTTTTCGTGGGGCAGACTTCACATGTTTCATCATTGAAAATGATTAACCATATTGAAGGTTTCCATGGATACAAGGCATCGTATTTTGTAAAACATCCTAAACCTCGACACAGATGTCACATTAAATGATGGTCATGAATGAAAAACTTAAGATCAAGTTGATTTAATGTCGATAAACACACATTTGGGTCATGACAAATCTTGCTTTTATTCCCAAATTCTGGAATTGAGGCAACATTTCAAGTTTATTATGAGAAATGTTATCCTGATTTCTCCTTCAACACCATATGTAGCTGTAGCATGAATGTTATTTCGCTAAATGTTTATGTTTCATAGTTGACTTTATAATTTTAATGTTAAAAGTCAGTGTTAGATTTGCGTAGTACAAAAATGTAAACTAAATTGATTGTCAACTCCCTCCTCCGCTCTTCAATGTTCGTGTTGTTGTGCGTTTGTGGACAACAATGAGTTCAACTCACTCGACGCACCTGTGACTTTGAATGGACTTTGCATGTGGTATAAACACACCTGGTGTGGTTGTTTAGTGTCGTACAAACACTTTACATGTTCTCACCGGAGAGTTCAGTCGCTGAACTCAACAGACAAAAAAACCCTTCATTTGTACACCCATGTCAAGCATATGTTTAATAATCTTATAATAGATATTCCATTAAAGTGATGGAGGAAAACAAACGTCTGATGATACTTTTATTATTTGTTTTTCATACGGTCGTGTTCAGGGACGAGAACGAAAACCTCAGTTTCTGTCTCTGTGTGACTGTGACCCCCTGCTGGGCCTTAATGTCTTCATCTTGTGCGCCCCGCAGGCAGCGGAGGGGGGTCTCTGATGAAGATGCCGGGTTCAGAGCGAGGTGTTGTCGAAGAATGGCTCTCAGAATTCAAGGTAAAGGCCCCGCCCCCCCCCTTCGATCCCGACTCGTGCTGCCACATGTGCGGGTGTTTTTTTGAGGTCAAGGCCGTGCACGTGTGGGGTCACTTTACAGAAGAATGATTGACAATCAGAATCAGAATCCTTTATTTGTCCCGCGAGGGGAAATTCGGTTTAAACAGCAGAGCAGTATACAAAAAAATAAAAACACCCAGAAATAAAAATAAAATGAAAAAAATCTAAATAGAATAAAATAGAAATCTGCACCATATTATATATACAATATATTTACAAAAATAACAAGAAGAGGTGCTGTTAAATATTATCTGGCTGTGTTCTTGTTGTGGAGTCTGATGGCAGCAGGGAGGAAGGACCTGCGGTACCTCTCCCTCACACACCTGGGATGGAGCATCAATATCAGCTACCTGGAGAAATGTTTGCCACCTGGACTTCACCGATTCTGGATTTAAAAATGGCTTCAACTTGAGCCGATCTCATGCGACACCAGGCCACGTGCGTGGGCGAGCGACCACCCGAAGGTCGGCGGTCTCGTCTCAGAACCCGTTCGTCTTGACGAGCGATTTATCGCAGTGGTCAGTGGAGAGAACACGTGGCACGTGAACTAAAGGCATGTAGTTTGAACGGTTTTCAGCTCTGACCATGTCCCTGCTGTGCTATTGTTGTTCGCTGTCGAACTACACCAGGTTCTGTTGCATTCCTGGAAACGGGAAGATAAAAAGAGGAACCGCGGGAGTCTGACAAATGTCAACTTGAATTAAAACGAGTGTCGCACACGAGGCCTGGAGGCCAAATCAGACCGGAGCTGGTCTGAATTCAATATTTAAAACCCTTCCAAAGCAAGATATTTACGGTGTATTTACTAACAATAAACGCCTCTGTCTTTAGAAGTTCCAAAACAAAGAAGTTTATGCCGAAGGAAATGTGATAAAACATGTATGTTTGTGCTTCGAGGAGAAACAGCAGATTGTGTCGTGAAGCAGTTGTTGATGAACTATAGAGACGCTTGATGCTAAAATTAGCCTTCGGTCATTAAAACTGATACTTTAATCTGTTTCAAGTCCTGTTCACCGCTCGCTGGATAAAGACTTTGTTCGGCTCACGACTTCTTGCTGCAACTTCGTGATGGAGTTTGATGTCCGTGAACTAAATCAAAGATTCTTTAATGAATCTGTCTTTGGCATAAAATAATCTCTTCTTTTTGGTGTCAACTTACACTTGTACTTGTTTCTCGGACAAACATCCTCATCTTCCTACATAGAATATCAACATTGTAGACGAGTATGAATATTATTGTTATCATTGAGAACAGGAAGACTTTGAATAATTGATATTATTTTTACTCTTTAGTGTAGCCATTAGTGCTGCTGTTGGGATTCCCTTATTCTTTTTATTTTAATGAATCACTATCCTAAGTGCCATTAGGTCACAGAGTACAAGAGGTTATTAATTTTGAGTGTGGCTGGCGTTCATCTTACAAAAAAATCTTTAAAAAATATATATATTTATTAGAAAGTTTTCGGTCAATTGCAAACGTACTGTTGAGCTTCTGTCTCCATCATCTGGTCCATCGTTCTGCTGCAGAACATCAACACACTCTGTGACATTTCAACTCATTATGGCGAAGAAAAAATTGTTTTGTGTGAGAGTGTATGAGTGTGTGTGTGTGTGTGTGTGTGTGTGAGAGTGTATGAGAGTGTGTGTGTGTGTGTGTGTGTTGAGCTGCAGGCCGCGTAGAACAGAAGAAGTGATTAGTGGAGTCTAAGTTAGCAAATTGTGACAGGAGGGAACACAGATCCAAAAAGAGGATGAGAGTCTGTATAATAGCGTGAGTCACTGTGTTCTGCAGAGCAGCACTCTCTAGACTCTCTAGACTCTCTATACTCTCTTGACTCTCTTGACTCTCCAGACTCTCTAGATTCTCTAGACTCTCTAGACTCTCTAGACTCTCTAGACTCTCTAGACTCTCTAGATTCTCTAGATTCTCTAGACTCTCTAGACTCTCTAGACTCTCTAGACTCTCTAGACTCTCTAGATTCTCTAGACTCTCTAGACTCTCTAGACTCTCTAGACTCTCTAGATTCTCTAGACTCTCTAGATTCTCTAGACTCTCTAGACTCTCCTGACTCTCTAGACTCTCCTGACTCTCCTGACTCTCCTGACTCTCCTGACTCTCCTGACTCTCCTGACTCTCCAGACTCTCCAGACTCTCCAGACTCTCCAGACTCTCCAGACTCTCCAGACTCTCCAGACTCTCCAGACTCTCCAGACTCTCCAGACTCTCCAGACTCTCCAGACTCTCCAGACTCTCCAGACTCTCCAGACTCTCCAGACTCTCCAGACTCTCCAGACTCTCCAGACTCTCCAGACTCTCCAGACTCTCCAGACTCTCCAGACTCTCCAGACTCTCCAGACTCTCTACACTCTCTACATTCTCTACACTCTGCTGAATCTGTGCTGAGACCAAATAAATGTCCGTCATCATCCACGGAACATACATTTCGGAGCATTCAGAGCAGACTCTTGGTTCAGGTGAGGAGCCTCACTCCATGTTTAAATGATGCCCTTAAATCTCCCTCGAGCTCAGCTTTACATTTGAACGTTTGTCTTCGTCTGTTGTTCCTCGTCGGGGCCGACTCGTCAAAATGTCGAAAGTGTTCATGAGATGATGTGTCGGAGGTGAATAGACTCACGAGTGTGTTTTATTTTGAACATGCATTCAACGTTTAATGTTTATATACAAAAGAAGGAAATGGGGGGATGGGGGTAAATGTAAAAATAAAGAAAAAGAAAACATTACAAATTACTAGTTTGGGGAAAAAGTTGTCAGTTTGTAGCAAAATATTGCTAAATATTCCTACACAGATATACATATTAATGCCAAATAAACCAACATATCAATACATGTGTACACTACATAACTATCTTCATACACGAATAACTAAATACATTACATCTTATGTAAAATAACTATAATTTAACTCAATATTAAATAATATATTGTACAGTATAATAGACATCCATATAAATACCTAATTTAAAAAAGAGATGTATCAATACATGACATATATAAAGTACATAAATATCTATAAAGTCAAGTAAAGTTGAAAAAAAATACTTGTATCAATACATGACATATATAAAGTACATAAATATCTATAAAGTCAAGTTGAAAAAAAATACTTGTATCAATACATGACATATATAAAGTACATAAATATCTATAAAGTCAAGTTGAAAAAAAATACTTGTATCAATACATGACATATATAAAGTACATAAATATCTATAAAGTCATGTTAAGATGAAAAAATAATACTTGTTTTAATACATGACATATATAAAGTACATACATATCTATAAAACCATGTAAAGATGAAAAAATGTTACTTATAGCAATACATGACTCATTTAAAGTACATAAATAACTAAAAAAATGATGTAAAGATGAAAAAATAATACTTCATACAATACATATACATATAATACATTATAAAAATAAATAACAACAATACAATAACTAAATAACAAAACAATATTTAATCGTGTTCTTGTTTGTCTGGTGATGCTTTACATATAAATAATAATCTTTTTTTCTTCTTTGGTTTCAGTCTTTACCAGAAACCCACATCCACAACTACGCCGGCAGCCTTCACTTGAAGAAGTCTCTGGTGCCGGCTCTGTACCGGGTCATCCAGGATCCCAACAATGAGGTGAACCACGTGGAAATATGTGGCTCTTTTTTATATTCTTTTTTTCATCATTTTTGCATAATTTGTCTCGCCACCCGTGAGAAAGACACGCAGTGTTTCCGACGATCACCCAAGATTTGCTTCACCTGCTCATTGACATGATGACTCGAGGAGAAACGCTTGAAATAAACGTTTCCACGGCTCGGCGGTCAAAGTCCAGCGCCGACTTTCACTAAACATTAAACGCACGGTTCAAAGGTCGGGTTCGACAGTCGCTTCAGTCGTGGCGAGGTTTTTATCGTTTCATGGCTGTCCAGGGACCTGAATTCAATTAGCGTTGGCTGGGTTGTGCGATCGCATTAGTGAGCGTGTGTGTGCGAGAGTGTGTGTTGTGTAGCGGGAGAGAGGCTTGTTGTTGTTGTTGTTGTTGTTGTTGTCGACGTCGGCATGTTTGGGTTTTTCTAACGTCCACTTTGGCGCTAATGTCACCGAGGCAGAAGTTTCTCTGCCAAGTTCGTTAATGAGTTCTAGTTTGTTTGGGGGTCAGCTCACGCCCGTTGGTTCCGCTGATTAACTGACCTCGGACCAGCCTAAACACAGCAGCTGTCTTTCCGACGTTTGATTGACGGCAGTGGTTCGTCCGACATTTCTTTCCCACCGGCGCCCGCGGGGGAAACTTTCCATTCCTCCCCGTCTGTCCGCTGTGTTTGCTCAGTGTCGCGATGACATCCATCGATGTTTGGAGTCGCAGCGATAATCCATCAGTGTTTATCTAGCGGTTGGACGTGAGCTTCCCTACAAGGCCGGCCCTCGGCCCCCATCATCTCGTGGATTATTGCCGTCATCAAGGTGCCCTCGGCGACCCCTCGTTTCATGTCAACCAGTTTTATTTCAAACGTAATCCTCAAAATTTAGACGTTTTACTTTAAGGTAGAATCATCTCGGTGAAAGAGAAAAAAAGGTTTTGAGGAGTTTTTACCGATGTGGAGCTTGATCACACTGTTTTGAAGAGCATCTACCCCTATTTTAAATTATTATTTTCCAACTTTAATTCTCTATTTTAGTGTTTGTTATTCACTTATTTAAGTATTTACACTTTACTTGTTCCACCTTATCATTCACATTTCTTTCTTGTTTTTAAAAATACTTTTATCATTTGACATTATTTTTAAATCCTTAGAAACTAAATTATATATATATATATATATATATATATAATTTATTATTTGTTATGTATTATTATATGTTATTGTAGGTTATTATGTAATGTGTTATTACATGTTATAGCATATTATGATGCAATAAATATATTGATTTAAGCTAAATAAAAATGTGTTTATATGTTATTAGATATTATAATATGTGTTAGATATTATTATAATATATGTAATTATATTTTATTACACATTATTATATGTCATTACATAATATGATAGTATTAATATTGATTTAAGCTAAATAAAAATGTGTTTATATGTTATTACATATTATGTGTTATTATATATTATTATAACATACGTAATTATATTTTATTACATATTATTATATGTTATTACATAATATGATAGTATAAATATTGATTTAAGCTAAATAAAAATGGGTTTATATGTTATTTCATATTATGTGTTATTAGATATTATTATAACATACGTAATTATATTTTATTACATATTTTAATATGTTATTATATGTTATATGATCAGTTTATTAGCCATGGTTTAGCTTTTGAAAATATATATAGTCGTTTTTATTTGTTCAGTGCCTTTCGCAGACCAGGGCACTTTAAAACCGAACAATACACACTAACGATGCATAATACAATTTTAAAACTTGAAAAGGTCAAGACAACATGGAGACAAATCAGCTTTTTTCCTCACAAATCGTTAGTTTCTCTGAGTTTCTTCAGACCAAACTAAGGGATCGAGCACCAATAAGATGATAGTGTGAGAAAATATCGAGAACATGATGGTGGAGAGTTTGACAACATGGCAGGAAGTAGCGTGACAGTGGGTTTCTGGTGTAGGAAGCCAGAGGAAGTCAATCAGTACAAAGAGAGACGTTGCTGGTTCACCAGCGAGTTTACTTCCATGTCTTTCAAGTGTGTGTAACGTTTGCTTTCACGTCCTCCGTCTCTGGCTCCGACCCATGCTTCCTCACGTCCATCTGCTGCAGCTCCTGGAGCCGGTGTGCCATCAGCTGTTCGAACTGTACCGGAGCTCCGAGGACCGCCTGCGCCGCTTCACGCTGCAGTTCCTGCCCGAGCTGGTGTGGGTTTATCTGCGCGTCACGGCCAGCAGAGACCGGCAGAGCAACGGCTGCATCGAGGCTCTTCTGCTGGGCATCTACAACCTGGTGGGTGTCGAGCCGTGGAGCATCTGAACTTTAAAATGATATCTGAAGATCGTATGGTCGGAGGAAGGGAAAGATTGGAAGCTTTTTCCATTTGTGTCGTAAAATACTGCAGGATAAAACTAGTACAAGAAATATATTTCATTTAGTTCACAACCAGTATGAAATAACATTTAACATGTGGAATTGTTCCAAATAATTTTTGTTGAAATGTTGTTTTCTAAGCATTTCATTATTTATTTTTTATCGATAATTGAATTCAATAATTTCTATTTTGATAGATTCCATTTATTTGTAATTTCTATTATTTATAAAAACAGTTGCATATTTTATAAATCAATCTATTTTGTTAACGCGTAAACAAAAATGTGGGTATAATACTTTGACCAGACTGTACCAGTAGAGTACGGAGCTACACTTTCAGCCAATCATCCCACGTGCAGACGATCATGTGACTGATCGATCCAGTAGCTCGGTACTCTACTGGTATAGTCTGATTTACTATTATGCTATCATATCATCTTTAGATAGAATAAAATATATATATAAATATAAAACATTTTTCTTTGATTATTGGAAAAGGAATATCAATCTCTTTAAAAAAAATATTGATTTAATATTTGAATTCAATAACTTGTATATTTAAAGATTGAATTAGTTTTGATTTAATCATTTAATTCAATAACTTGTATATTTAAAGGTTGAATTAGTTTTGATTTAATCATTGAATTCAATAACTTGGATATTAAAAGATTGAATTAGTTTTGATTTAATCATTGAATTCAATAACTTGTATATTTAAAGGTTGAATTAGTTTTGATTTAATCATTTAATTCAATAACTTGTATATTTAAAGGTTGAATTAGTTTTGATTTAATCATTGAATTTAATAAATTGTATATTAAAAGATTGAATTAGTTTTGATTTAATATTTGAATTCAATAATTTGTATATTAAAAGGTTGAATTCGTTTTGATTTAATCATTTAATTTAATAACTTGTATATTAAAAGATTGAATTAGTTTTGATTTAATATTTGAATTCAATAACTTGTATATTTAAAGATTGAATTAGTTTTGATTTAATATTTGAATTCAATAACTTGTATATTTAAAGATTTAATTAGTTTTGATTTAATATTTGAATTCAATAACTTGTATATTAAAAGATTTAATTAGTTTTGATTTAATATTTGAATTCAATAACTTGTATATTTAAAGGTTGAATTAGTTTTGATTTAATCATTTAATTCAATAACTTGTATATTTAAAGGTTGAATTAGTTTTGATTTAATCATTGAATTTAATAACTTGTATATTTAAAGATTGAATTAGTTTTGATTTAATCATTGAATTTAATATACAAGTTGTTGAATTCAGTGATTAAATCAAAACTAATTCAATCTTTTAATATACAAGTTATTGAATGTAATCTAATTCAAAATTTAAATAAAAAAATATTGATTATTTTGAGTATATATTTTTTTTAAGTCAGTTCATCTACAAAACCACATCTACGTTACCATTAAAAAAAAATTTAACTTTAGAAATGTTGATCCTATCATTCAATACTGCCACTGATGTACTTCCAAAAAAGAGTATTTGTATGTATTTTTCCTTCACGATCAACAACTATTCACTAGTATTAGCAACACATACACAGTTGTATCGTGTGGACACAACGAGAGATGAATGTGCGTCAAAGATCCAAGTGAGGTCTGGTGACTTGACGGGCGGTCCTGAGGGGGAACCCCTTCTAATGGACCCCGGATGGATGACATCACCAGGAAGCACCGGCGTTGCTAATGGGTCGAGGAAGAGAGAAGAAGCTACTTGTTAGCAAACACGGCTAGAAGAAGGTTGTGAATAATTGATGGCTTTGGCTTCTGTTCCACACAGATAACGTAAACTCAACCCCCTCCTGTCGCCATGGACGACTTACTATGTGCTCGTGTTTAACTAGAACATTTTAACTAGTTCTCGTCCATTAGTTAGACATTATTCCTGTGTTACAAAAATACAAGTTGATTCAAATCCTTGTTATTGAAAAGTGTCGAAAAATAACATCATCTGAAGACATTTTACAGTTTAAATAATACTTGAAAGAAAGTTCTCTAAGTAACGGGCAGAAACTTAGAGCAGAACCAGACTTTGTGACAGTGTTGTGCTCTGGGGGGAGAAGAGAGAAGAATGACCTTCAATGAAGAAATGACCTCTGACTTTGTTTGTCCTCCTGCAGGAGATCGTGGACAAAGACGGCAACAGTAAACTTCTGTCCTTCACGATCCCGTCTCTGTCCAAACCATCCATTTATCACGAGGTAACGTCTGTGTTCTTGAGGCTCTATTTCTACTGTAGTTTCTTCGATCGTACTCTGAATATATTCTCTGGGAAACTTCTAGGATGCATTTCAACGTGTTAGAAGGTTAAACACAAAATACTATCTTGGTCGAGTACGAACTGCAAACATGAAATATTGATCCGATAAATGCATGAATACGATTTTGATTAAAATTCAAAGATGCAAAAATACTTTTTTTTTTTTTTTTAAATTACAAAAAATATAATGTTGATAAAACCCAGATTACAAATATACACTCTTCATAAAATACAATCTTGATAAAAAGCAAAATTACAAAAATACAATCTTGATAAAATACAAATAAAAAAAAATACAATCTTGATCAAACACAAATTACAAAAATTACAATCTTGATAAAATACAAATATTGATAAAATACAAAAATACAATCTTGATAAAATACAAATACAATCTTGATAAAATACAAATACAATCATTATAAAATACAAAAATACAATGTTGATAAAATACAAATACAATGTTGATAAAATACAAATACAATCATGATAAAATACAATGTTGATAAAATACAAATACAATGTTGATAAAATACAAAAATACAATGTTGATAAAATACAAATACAATGTTGATAAAATACAAATACAATCATGATAAAATACAAAAATACAATGTTGATAAAATACAAATACAATGTTGATAAAATACAAAAATACAATGTTGATAAAATACAAAAATACAATGTTGATAAAATACAAATACAATGTTGATAAAATACAAAAATACAATGTTGATAAAATACAAATACAATCTTGATAAAATACAAATACAATCTTGATAAAATACAAAAATACAATCTTGATAAAATACAAATACAATCTTGATAAAATACAAAAATACAATGTTGATAAAATACAAATACAATGTTGATAAAATACAAAAATACAATGTTGATAAAATACAATCTTGATAAAATACAAAAATACAATCTTGATAAAATACAAATACAATCTTGATAAAATACAAATACAATCTTGATAAAATGCAAAAATACAATCTTGATAAAATACAAATACAATCTTGATAAAATACAAATACAATCTTGATTAAAAGCAAAATTACAAAAATACAATCTTGATCAAATACAAATAAAAAAATACAAAATGTTGATAAAATACAAATACAATCTTGATCAAATTCAAATATAAAATCTTGATAAAATACAAAAATACAATCTTGATCAAATACAATCTTGATCAAATACAAAAATACAAAATGTTGATAAAATACAAATACAATGTTGATAAAATACAAAAATACAATGTTGATAAAATACAAATACAATGTTGATAAAATACAAAAATACAATGTTGATAAAATACAAATACAATCTTGATAAAATACAAATACAATCTTGATAAAATACAAAAATACAATCTTGATAAAATACAAATACAATCTTGATAAAATACAAAAATACAATGTTGATAAAATACAAATACAATGTTGATAAAATACAAAAATACAATGTTGATAAAATACAATCTTGATAAAATACAAAAATACAATCTTGATAAAATACAAATACAATCTTGATAAAATACAAATACAATCTTGATAAAATGCAAAAATACAATCTTGATAAAATACAAATACAATCTTGATAAAATACAAATACAATCTTGATTAAAAGCAAAATTACAAAAATACAATCTTGATCAAATACAAATAAAAAAATACAAAATGTTGATAAAATACAAATACAATCTTGATCAAATTCAAATATAAAATCTTGATAAAATACAAAAATACAATCTTGATCAAATACAATCTTGATCAAATACAAAAATACAAAATGTTGATAAAATACAAATACAATGTTGATAAAATACAAATACAATCATGATAAAATGCAAAAATACAATGTTGATAAAATACAAATACAATGTTGATAAAATGCAAAAATATAATGTTGATAAAATACAAATACAATGTTGATAAAATACAAATACAATGTTGATAAAATACAAAAATACAATGTTGATAAAATACAAAATACAATGTTGATAAAATACAAATACAATGTTGATAAAATACAAAAATACAATGTTGATAAAATACAAAAATACAATGTTGATAAAATACAAATACAATGTTGATAAAATACAAAAATACAATGTTGATAAAATACAAAAATACAATGTTGATAAAATACAAATACAATCTTGATAAAATACAAATACAATGTTGATAAAATACAAATACAATCTTGATAAAATGCAAAAATACAATGTTGATAAAATACAAATACAATCTTGATTAAATGCAAAAATATAATGTTGATAAAATACAAATACAATCTTGATAAAATACAAATACAATCTTGATAAAATACAAAAATACAATGTTGATAAAATACAAATACAATGTTGATAAAATACAAAAATACAATGTTGATCAAATACAAAAATACAATGTTGATAAAATACAAATACAATCTTGATAAAATACAAATACAATGTTGATAAAATACAAAAATACAATGTTGATCAAATACAAAAATACAATGTTGATAAAATACAAATACAATCTTGATAAAATACAAATACAATCTTGATAAAATACAAATACAATCTTGATAAAATGCAAAAATACAATGTTGATAAAATGCAAATACAATCTTGATAAAATGCAAAAATACAATGTTGATAAAATACAAATACAATCTTGATAAAATACAAATACAATCTTGATAAAATACAATCTTGATTAAATACAAAAATACAATGTCGATAAAATACAAAAATAAACTCTTAAATCTCTTCAGTAATATGATGTTTAAACTCTGGAACTAATAGTTTCCTCCTTAAATTCTGTAAATACTTGCCTGTTGTGCTTGAATTGGATGATTTTCTTGAGTGTTCATCTTGTCAATGACGTGCACGTGTCGCTCAGTGTTGATCAGACGACAGAGCTTCATGTGCTGAAGGCGATTTATGTCAGTAATGACGAGCCTGAAAGACTCTCTCCTCCCGCTGAGAACATCCAAAGCACGACGGTGGTGGAGGAGGAGGAGGAGGAGGAGGAGGAGGGAGGAGGAGGAGCCTGGAGGAGCTCACTGCTCCTGCATTAGCATCCACTCCTCTTTCTCAATGAATCCTTCCTCCTCTCTCACTGACTGTCAATTCAATTTGGAGGTGACTTTTGATCCGAGCGTCCTCAGAGTGAAGTGGCCTCGCAATTGAATATATTCATATAATTAGTTTCCACTTCATCGTAATCTGTCGGCGTCTCTTCTGTTCTTCACCATTCAGTTCATTCAAGGTTTTTCTCCTAAGAAATATCAGCAGTTAGTGTGAAGTAAATACTTGGTTATTTAAATGTTTACATTAATCACACGGTTGAGTAGATTAGTTTAGATTCATCGTGATTAAATATCATTCCATCTAATTTTTTTTAATCTATTTTAAATGTGTTTAGTTTTGTATTTTAACTCAAGAAGCAAGAAAATATATGCACTTGACGAGTTTTTTCTATTGTAAAGGTTTCTAAAGAATTAATTGAAAGATGTGACGTGATACACAAAACAACATTAAACCAACAAGAAATGAGTAATTATGTTCATTGAAGCAAATACATTCTTGATAGGAGAGAAAAATGTGAAATATTTATTTTATATTTTGTCAAAATATACTGTATAGAACAGAAAGGAAAATGAAAATATGACTTATACAAAAGTAAAAGATATCAATTTAAATAATGTAAATACATATAAGAGAATCTAAGAATTAAATTGACACAGAAACCCTTTTCAAAACAAAGATTTATGGTCAATAATTTAGCTCTTTTACTCCTTTTCAAACCTGATGCTAAACTAAGACACACTTCCTGTTTCTGTGCTGCGCCGTGACGATGATTTAATCATTTAATCATCGCATGAATCATGAAAGTACACGTTGAAGTCGTCGGGTTCATGAAATGATGTACAATTTGTCTCTTTCCCTTTTTTATATTCATTTAACTCCCTTCGCTTTCTTGCTCCTTCAACTTAAATCAACTGTTTTTCTTCAATAAGGAAAGTCATTTAAAGTTATTTAAAGTCAATTTGTTAAGTCATGGGACACAGAAAGGAAATGGAGATAAGATGCTATATTCTTTCATTGTAAACTGTCAACTTCATTAAGTTGTGTATTCCTTCAGCCCTCCTGTCTGGGATCCATGGCGCTGACCGAGGGAGCTCTGTGTCAACACGACCTGATCAGAGTGGTGTACAGCGGCCTCCACCCTCAGAGGGAAACCTTCACGGCTCAGAACAGGTATGAACGACGCAGCCTGTTTACAACAGCGAGCGAACGCTCTTTCAAGCCTCACCTTCCTTCGCTCACGGCAGTCACTGCTTCTTCCTTCCAAACGTCACTTCACGATGGTATAGAGCAGAAACTTTTAGAGCTTCTCAGGCTGTGAAGTCATTTCTGCTGCTGTGGAAAAGTTGTTCACTTCCTCATGAGGTGTCTGGGAAACAAGCACTTTGAAGGATTGCTCATTTGAAATGAACCACAGAGTGAATTCTTCTGTCTGGTGAAGTGATTCATGGTCCTGTGATAAACAATGACCTCTGCAGGCTGAAACAACAACCATTTCCAGTTCTATTGATCTTTTGTTATTGTTGCTTAAAACGCTCCTGTTATAATGATAGTTGCTAACATTATTAGTAAACTATTGCTGCTGTTATTAATATTGTTATTATTGTTGCTAACATTATTAGTAAACTATTGCTGCTGTTATTAATATTGTTATTATTGTTGCTAACATTATTAGTAAACTATTGCTGCTGTTATTAATATTGTTATTATTGTTGCTAACATTATTAGTAAACTATTGCTGCTGTTATTAATATTGTTATTATTGTTGCTAACATTATTAGTAAACTATTGCTGCTGTTATTAATATTGTTATTATTGTTGCTAACATTATTAGTTTACTATTGCTGCTGTTATTAATATTGTTATTATTGTTTCTAACATTATTAGTAAACTATTGCTGCTGTTATTAATATTGTTATTATTGTTGCTAACATTATTAGTTTACTATTGCTGCTGTTATTAATAGTGTTATTATTGTTGCTAACATTATTAGTTTACTATTGCTGCTGTTATTAATATTGTTATTATTGTTGCTAACATTATTAGTATACTATTGCTGCTGTTATTAATATTGTTATTATTGTTGCTAACATTATTAGTAAACTATTGATGCTGTTATTAATATTGTTATTATTGTTTCTAACATTATTAGTTTACTATTGCTGCTGTTATTAATATTGTTATTATTGTTGCTAACATTATTAGTTTACTATTGCTGCTGTTATTAATATTGTTATTATTGTTGCTAATATTATTAGTTTACTATTGCTGCTGTTATTAATATTGTTATTATTGTTGCTAACATTATTAGTAAAATATTGCTGCTGTTATTAATATTGTTATTATTGTTTCTAACATTATTAGTTTACTATTGCTGCTGTTATTAATATTGTTATTATTGTTGCTAACATTATTAGTTTACTATTGCTGCTGTTATTACTATTGTTATTATTGTTGCTAACATTATTAGTAAACTATTGCTGCTGTTATTAATATTGTTATTATTGTTTCTAACATTATTAGTTTACTATTGCTGCTGTTATTAATATTGTTATTATTGTTGCTAACATTATTAGTAAACTATTGCTGCTGTTATTAATATTGTTATTATTGTTGCTAACATTATTAGTAAACTATTGCTGCTGTTATTAATATTATTATTGTTGCTAACATTATTAGTTTACTATTGCTGCTGTTATTACTATTGTTATTATTGTTGCTAACATTATTAGTAAACTATTGCTGCTGTTATTAATATTGTTATTATTGTTTCTAACATTATTAGTTTACTATTGCTGCTGTTATTAATATTGTTATTATTGTTGCTAACATTATTAGTAAACTATTGCTGCTGTTATTAATATTGTTATTATTGTTTCTAACATTATTAGTTTACTATTGCTGCTGTTATTAATATTGTTATTATTGTTGCTAACATTATTAGTAAACTATTGCTGCTGTTATTAATATTATTATTGTTGCTAACATTATTAGTAAACTATTTCTGCTGTTATTAATATTGTTATTATTGTTGCTAACATTATTAGTAAACTATTGCTGCTGTTATTAATATTGTTATTATTGTTGCTAACATTATTAGTTTACTATTGCTGCTGTTATTAATATTGTTATTATTGTTGCTAACATTATTAGTTTACTATTGCTGCTGTTATTAATATTGTTATTATTGTTGCTAACATTATTAGTAAACTATTGATGCTGTTATTTATATTGTTATTATTGTTGCTAACATTATTAGTAAACTATTGCTGCTCTTATTAATATTGTTATTATTGTTGCTAACATTATTAGTAAACTATTGCTGCTGTTATTAATATTGTTATTACTGTTGCTAACATTATTAGTTTACTATTGCTGCTGTTATTAATATTGTTATTATTGTTGCTAACATTATTAGTAAACTATTGCTGCTGTTATTAATAGTGTTATTATTGTTGCTAACATTATTAGTAAACTATTGCTGCTGTTATTAATAGTGTTATTATTGTTGCTAACATTATTAGTAAACTATTGCTGCTGTTATTAATGTTGTTATTATTGTTGATAACATTATTAATGAACTATTGCTGCTATTATTAATATTGTTATTATTGTTGCTAACATTATTAATGAACTATTGCTGCTGTTATTAATATTGTTATTATTGTTGCTAACATTATTAGTAAACTATTGCAGCTCTTATTAATATTGTTATTATTGTTGCTAACATTATTAGTAAACTATTGATGCTGTTATTAATATTGTTATTATTGTTGCTAACATTATTAGTAAACTATTGCTGCTGTTATTAATATTGTTATTATTGTTGCTAACATTATTAGTAAACTATTGCTGCTGTTATTAATAGTGTTATTATTGTTGCTAACATTATTAGTAAACTATTGCTGCTGTTATTAATGTTGTTATTATTGTTGATAACATTATTAATGAACTATTGCTGCTATTATTAATATTGTTATTATTGTTGCTAACATTATTAATGAACTATTGCTGCTGTTATTAATATTGTTATTATTGTTGCTAACATTATTAGTAAACTATTGCAGCTCTTATTAATATTGTTATTATTGTTGCTAACATTATTAGTAAACTATTGATGCTGTTATTAATATTGTTATTATTGTTGCTAACATTATTAGTTAACTATTGCTGCTCTTATTAATATTGTTGTTATTAATTTTGCTTAAATTATTAATTTAAACTATTATTGTTGCTTTATTTTTTGTTAAAATGATTATTGCTTATTTTATTAATAGTGTTGTTGTTATTGTTGCGAACATTAGTAAAACTATTATTGCTGCTGTTATGAATATTGTTTTATTATTGTTGTTTAAATTATTTGTAAAACTATAAATGCTGCTGTTATAATGATCGTCTTTAACATTAACAAACTATTGCTGCTGTTATTAATATGGTTGTTTTGTTGTTGTTGTAGTTTTTGGCTATTATTATTGTTGCTTTAATTATTAGAAAAATTATTGTTGTTGCTGTTATCGTTGTTGTTATTATTGTTGCTTAAAATTCTGGTAAAATTATTGTTGCTATTATTATTGTTGCTTAAATTACTGGTAAAATTATTGTTGCTATTATTATTGTTGCTTAAATTACTGGTACAATTATTGTTGCTTAAATTACTGGTATAATTATTGTTGTTGTTATTATTGTTGCTTAAATTACTGGTATAATTATTGTTGTTGTTATTATTGTTGCTTAAATTACTGGTATAATTATTGTTGTTGTTATTATTGTTGCTTAAATTACTGGTATAATTATTGTTGTTGTTATTATTGTTGCTTAAATTACTGGTAAAATTATTGTTGCTATTATTATTATTGCTTTAATTACTAGTAGAATTATTGTTGTTATTATTTTTGCTTAAATTACTGGTAATATTAGTGTTGCTATTATTATTGTTGCTTTAATTATTAGAAGAAATATTGTTGTTGTTATTATTGTTGCTTAAATTACTAGTAGAATTATTGTTGTTGTTGTTATTATTGTTGCTTAAATTACTGGTAAAATGATTGTTGTTGTTGTTAAAATGTACAGTTAAAACCAAAATACTTTCAGATTCTAAACTGACCAGAAATGGAAGCAAACACTTGTATCGATCAAACCTGACATTTGAACGTTTCCTGGCACCGTAAACATGTCCTCACTTGACTCCTGCTCTCCTGCTGAAGGACGTTCATCACCATGAGATGAAGCTTCACTGTCGTTACAGCAGCATGTGAAGCAGAACGTCTTTCCACGAGGCAGCTCTCTGTGAAACTAAGTTGCTTACGCAGACAGATCTGAGTTAATGGATGGAGAGACTCGTGCAGTATGTCCTTGGTGAAGGTGTTTGAAAGACATTCATCGCCGAAGATGAAGAAGAACGACGTGAAGCTGATGATGTTCGTCTCTTCTGTCCGCAGGTTTGAGATCCTGTGTTTCCTGATGCTCTGCTACAACTCGTCGGTGGTCTACATGCCGCTGTCTTCCTACCAGTCGGTCTGCAGGATGAGCTCACGGTGAGGAAACAATCTTCTTCTCTCTGAGTCGGTTTGAGCAAATCCTGGACCAACCCTGGAGGACCTGTGACTCTAGTGATGAGTCACCTCGAGTTTTATCTCCTTGGCTCTCCCTCGTACTCACTGATCCGCTGCCAAGGTCTGCTCCAGGATATGAAGACGCCCCGACTGCGAGCAGACGGACAACGCCTCGAGCGACATCAGTCTAGACAGATGGCAAACTCCAATGGGAGATTGTGGAGAACAATGCGTGGCTTCAGATCTCTGCTCTCGAGACTCGCTTTCTTTCCTTCCTCAGGCTTTGATGCCATTGTTTGCTGTTGTTTCTCTCGGTCCACTTTCACTGGCATCGAGGGTCGCCGACCTTTTCTCTGCGCCGCGGATCTGGTTCGATGTCGGCGTCGTCTTCACGCACCGAAATAAAAAGTCACAAACTGCAAGTGCATGAAAAGTGCATCTTAAGTAAATGCTGAATCAGCATCGAGATGATTTCATTAAGTGTTTTTAAAATAAAAGACCTTTCGGACAATATTCGTCTATGGGACAGAAATTAAATCATTTCTTTCTGTTCCGCCCGGGTAACAAGTTACTGGAGGATATGGACTAGAGGTTTAAGAAGTCATTGGTGCACTTGAATATCGCAATATTGATTTTCACTATGAAACATAATTTAACATCCCACAATTGTATTTTTCGATAATTTTAATTACAATTAACATGAAAATTATCGCAGTGTTTGTTCATTTTTGTTTTGCAATAAAACTTTCAACCTCTAGATGGCAGAAGGCGTTACCGTCTACGCAGCTAAAGGAATAATTAAATCCCGGCGATGACTGAGGACCAGAGGATACAGTGACTCCAGCAGCTTATAAAGCTGATGTTTGGACATATTTTGGTTTGAAAACAAATCAAATCAGTTACGACTTCGTCAAATGTCATGTGGTCTGTAAATACTACAACACCAGAGTCAAGTACTGGACAATACTACACATATATACTTGTTACTACACTATCACAACACCAGAGTCAAGTACTGGACAATACTACACATATATACTTGTTACTACACTATCACAACACCAGAGTCAAGTACTGGACAATACTACACATATATCGTTGTTACCACACTATCACAACACCAGAGTCAAGTACTCCACAATACTACACATATATACTTGTTACTACACTATCACAACACCAGAGTCAAGTACTCGACAACACTACACATATATACTTGTTACCACACTATCACACCACCAGAGTCAAGTACTGGACAATACTACACATATATACTTGTTACTACACTATCACAACACCAGAGTCAAGTACTGGACAATACTACACATATATCCTTGTTACTACACTATCACAACACCAGAGTCAAGTACTGGACAACACTACACAAATATACTTGTTACCACACTATCACAACACCAGAGTACTGGACAATACTACACATATATACTTGTTACTACACTATCACAACACCAGAGTCAAGTACTCCACAATACTACACATATGTCCTTGTTACTACACTATCACAACACCTGAATAAAGTACTGGACAGTACTACACATATATACTTGTTACTACACTATCACAACACCAGAGTACTGGACAATACTACACATATATACTTGTTACTACACTATCACAACACCAGAGTCAAGTACTCCACAATACTACACATATGTCCTTGTTACTACACTATCACAACACCAGAGTCAAGTACTGGACAGTACTACACATATATACTTGTTACTACACTATCACAACACCAGAGTCAAGTACTGGACAATACTACACATATATCCTTGTTACTACACTATCACAACACCAGAGTCAAGTACTGGACAAAACTACACATATATACTTGTTACTACACTATCACAACACCAGAGTCAAGTACTGGACAATACTACACATATATACTTGTTACTACACTATCGCAACACCAGAGTCAAGTACTCCACAATACTACACATATATACTTGTTACTACACTATCACAACACCAGAGTCAAGTACTGGACAATACTACACATATATCCTTGTTACTACACTATCAATATATATTGTTTGGTTACTCCTGAATCGTGATACATATCGTAACGATATCGATTATTGTTCTTTGACTTCATAAGGTCTACTGCTGCCCTCTCACTTTTATTTAGAAAATATGCAAAGAAAATAGAAATGAACCCTCTTAACAAAAAACCTGAATCACATTACATTAAAAAAAGCTAATCTTTGTTGCACGTCTTACGGTCATATGGTATGTGGTGTATGTGTTGGACCCTAAAGTAATCTAGTTTTGTATCAGGAATATATTGTTTATAGTTAGTATGTGATGTCTGGATTTAACCGTGTGTGTTCTTTCTCTGCAGGGTTGTGTGTGTTCTTTATTTACCTGTGTGTGTGTTCTTTCTCTGCAGGGTTGTGTGTGCTCTTTATTTACCCGTGTGTGTGTTCTTTCTCTGCAGGGTTGTGTGTGTTCTTTATTTAACCGTGTGTGTTCTTTCTCTGCAGGGTTGTGTGTGTTCTTTATTTACCCGTGTGTGTGTTCTTTCTCTGCAGGGTTGTGTGTGTTCTTTATTTACCCGTGTGTGTGTTCTTTCTCTGCAGGTTTGTGTGTGTTCTTTATTTACCCGTGTGTGTGTTCTTTCTCTGCAGGTTGTGTGTGTTCTTTATTTACCCGTGTGTGTGTTCTTTCTCTGCAGGTTGTGTGTGTGTGGCTTCCCCCGCCAGCAGCAGAAGTTGTGGAGAGAACCGTGCAACCGTGTGCTGTTGGACCCAGAGTTCATGGTCCAGATGCTGACAGCTGTGTATCACGCCACGTACGTACCAAGAGTTTTACAACACGGACCCGGTCCTTTTATACGAAGCCATTATTTGCACGGACACGCGTCGTTCAGTCAGATCCTCCCCAAACAATCCGTTAACAGTCCATCGAAGACGGAAGTTTCCTATAGCTTGTATCACAGGTGCATTGTGGGAGCAGGTGATTTTTTTCCCAGTCGTCGCAAAGCTGATTAACTTCCGCTCGACGACGGCTCGTCTTCAGCCGCGGATCCTTTAAGGAAGCTGCTCGCTCGCCCCCGGGAGGGAGGATGGCAGTCGTGCGGAGGTTGCCACTTCAAATCTCTGTGAGGCAGAAGATGATTTGACACCAGATGGAACAGACCAGGGGTCTCGCACTCCGTCACACGAGGGGCTTCAAGAGATGTGTGTTCACCAAGCAGGAAGCACGAGTCTGATTGTGATCTTGTTCTCGGAGGCTCGTTTATCTTTATTATATCTTTGTTTGTCAACACTTGGCAAGAACATTCCTTCTAACACAGACCTGGGCGAGGTGCGGCGGCATGAGGTCAAAATAATACTATAAAACTGTAGACTTTGTAACAAGTTTATCACAAGATCATTGAAGATTTATTTCTCTTCTTATCTTCCTTTCTTTCTCCTTTTTTAAATGAAGGGATTTTATCTCATTTTTGCAAGGCAGTTCCACATGGTGGCGCTGTCCAGGAGCTCGAAGTGAATAATACACACATCACTACTGCAACTACTCCTTTTAGTGCTACTACTAATGTTAGTACTACTAATTCAACTATTATTAGCTCCTGCTGCTGTTGATACCTATTCGTTTTTCTTACTACCACAGCATGAACTAGTACTTTTGCTGTTGATATTGTTACAATAATAACATTAACTACTTCTCTTGCTTAACAGAGGCATAAATAATGACATTTTCCTTTGCATGTTCTATCTTTTATTTTTAATGTTTAAATACATCACACATGGATTTTTTTTCCTATAGAATCTGTAAAGAAAAAAACAAAACTGAAATAATATTTAATGGGACTAAGGCTAAAGGTTATGATATGATTAGGTGTGAATGTCCTTTTATTTATTAATTAGATTTTGTCCCATCTTCCTTTTCGCTTAACGGCCCCTATAAGCCTTCACTATATACAACGTGGCCCCTGAGGAAATGTAATTGTCCGTCCTTGATTTAACATAATTTCTTTCAAGTCTTTGTATAATTGTTGACATCCATAATCTTATCTTCAATACGAACCATGAATAGATCTGAAAGTAAGAACCAGAATTTTAAAATGATCCTGAAAGAAACTGGCAGCCAGTGAAGAGTTTGAAGGAGAAATGTGAGTTCTTCTACTAGAGCAGCCAGTGAAGAGTTTGAAGGAGAAATGTGAGTTCTTCTACTAGAGCAGCCAGTGAAGAGTTTGAAGGAAAAATGTGAATTCTTCTACTAGAGCAGCCAGTGAAGAGTTTGAAGGAGAAATGTGAGTTCTTCTACTAGAGCTGCCAGTGAAGAGTTTGAAGGAGAAATGTGAGTTCTTCTACTAGAGCGGCTCAGAAGAGTTAAGTATGAACAGCAGGCGAGACGATCCTTCTTGTTTAGACACGAAAACCAACTGTTACAATAGTGTAAACGACACGATTGTTAAAGCGCTTTGTGACCCTGATCTAGAAAGGCGCTCTAGAAATAACCATTACTTACATGTTTATAGGTCGAGATATCGACATGACGACTACTTTGATTTTGTTGAGACGTGTGGAATAGACCTTGTTGGCTGACAATTAAAAAAAAAAAGAAAAACTGCTTCAGAACTAACCTTTAAGTTCAACAACTGCTGCAAAGACACTTGTTAATGAGCAACTATGTCTAAGTCAGTGAAGAAAATGACTACAATAGTGCATTACTCTGCCAAGGAGCTCATTTCACATCATAGAAAAATATAAAAGTAGCTCTTTGACGCTAAACATTTTATTGCCTCGTTGCACAAAAACTGTTCCCTCTCAGGGACTGGAACAAGCCACCAGAGATGATTTCTCTGCTGCTTCAAACTAACACAAACGACAATAACATTTAAAAAAGAAAAACCTACTGGAAACACTAAAACCTCATTAAGAGAGATGATAGACTGTGTGTTTTTTATCTCAAGAGGCAGCAAGTATGTTTTAAACTAATAAATAAGCTGCTGAGGCTCGAGCAGAAGTAAGTCGTTGCACTTACAGGAGTAGGTTTTCATCCTTGTGTAGTAAAAACTGTGTCAATATGTCTTGTGTAGAACGAGGAGCGAAAGGTCGTCCTGGAAGCCGTTCAAGCAAATTATTTTTATCTTCGGTCGTTGAAGACGTGAAGCCTTTTCATCTTGTTTTGTTTTATCCCGAGCTGAAAGGAAAACACCGACGTTCACCCCGACGCCGTTTGATCGTCTCGCAACCGGATCAAAGGCGACTATTTGTGCGTGACCGGATTTTATGAATAAGATGGAAGCGGTCGCTCGTCATTCGTTTTTGAAGGTTCTTGTTTTTATGTTACAATAGAGCACCCGCAGATTGTGACATCATTTCCTGTAGTTCAGGTTTTCTCGAACAAACGCTTTACTATTAACGTCCCACTACTCAAAACTGAAACTCTGGTGATTGCTCCTGATGATGAGGTTCCAGGGTTGAGTCAGTACTTGGGTGACTTAGGTCAGTCTGTCAAACTGAGCCTGAGAAACCTGGGTGTTGTATTTGATAAAGACATGTCTCTTGTTCGACACTGCAGAAAACTGACCAGAAACTGTTTCCTTCAACTGAGAAAAATCTCTAAACTTAGGAAAATGTTGTCGGAACATGATCTGGATCTTATAATCCATGCGTTTGTTTCTTCTCGTCTGGACTATTGTAACAGTTTGTTTTCATGTCTTAACAAGAAGGATCGTCTCGCCTGCAGTTGATTCAGAACTCTGCAGCCAGAATTCTAACTCGCTCTAGTAGAAGAACTCACATTTCTCCGATCCTTCAAACTCTTCACTGGCTGCCAGTTTCTTTCAGGATCAACTTTAAAATTCTGGTTCTTACTTTCAGATCTATTCATGGTCAGACCTTCCATCAATGATCTGATCCAGCCTTACACCCCAGCTCGGGCTCTGAGGTCTGTGGATCAGAATCTACTTATGGTTCCACGCACACGGCTCAGGACCAGAGGAGAGAAATCTTTTCAGGCTGTTGCTCCTAAGCTTTGGAACGATCTTCTCTCTCTTTGCGCTTGATGGATCTACTGACTCCTTTAAGAAACATCTTAAGATGTTTCTATTTGTTCAGGCTTTTCCTTGATTTTCTGGAACTCCTGTGTTGTTCTCAGTATTATCTTGATCTTTAAAGTGTATATACTTTTTTGAGTATTGTTTTGTTTGTTTAAGCGCTTTGTGACCCTGGTCTGGAAAAGCTCTATATAAATAAATATTACTTACTTACTTACTTACTTACTGACACCATTTGTAACAGATGGGGGGGAAAATACTTGTTGATGTTCTCAACTCGGTCTGTCACAGTTTATGAGTCTCACGATCTGGAGAAGTTGGCCGTCGGTCCCGTGACTCCTCGGCTCGCTTGAGTAAAACACTGGATTATCTAACGCTGTCCGTGTTCCGCAGATACAACGGCGAGTGGGAGCTGGGACGAGAAGCTCTGGAGGACGTTCTGTACCGAGCGCAGCTGGAGCTCTACTCCCAGCCTCTCCTGGTGGGTGTCGCCGACTTAGAAATCCAGTAGAAATGAGACCGAAACTGAGCTGTTTCCTGATCCACCGTTCCAGCTGGGGAACGCCATGAAGAACTCCCTGCCGGGGAGCGCCCCCAACGAGCCGCGGGGGCGCAAGGTGCTGCAGGTGGAGGTGACGCCGACGGTCCGTCGCATCTCCATCTCCGCCATCACGACGGCGTCCATACGCCGCCACCGCTGGAAGAGAGAAGGTACGAGCTTTAGAGGGCGACGAACTTCTACAGTGGTCCCTCGTTCATCGCGGGGGGGTTCAACCTTCCGAAAACCCCCCGCGATGAACGAAATCTGAGACGTAAAGGCTTAACATAATTTCTTTGAAGTCTTTGTATAATTGTTGACATCCATAATCTTATCTTCAACACGGACCATGAATAGATCTGAAAGTAAGAACCAGAATTTTAAAATGATCCTGAAAGAAACTGGCAGCCAGTGAAGAGTTTGAAGGAGAAATGTGAGTTCTTCTACTAGAGCAGCCAGTGAAGAGTTTGAAGGAGAAATGTGAGTTCTTCTACGAGAGCAGCCAGTGAAGAGTTTGAAGGAGAAATGTGAGTTCTTCTACTAGAGCAGCCAGTGAAGAGTTTGAAGGAGAAATGTGAGTTCTTCTACTAGAGCAGCCAGTGAAGAGTTTGAAGGAGAAATGTGAGTTCTTCTACTAGAGCAGCCAGTGAAGAGTTTGAAGGAGAAATGTGAGTTCTTCTACTAGAGCAGCTCAGGATTCTGGCTGCAGAGTTTAGTATGAACTGCAGGCGAGACACTAGATGTAGAGGTTACTTTTCTCCACTTGATTAAGGTAAGGTAAGGTAAGGTAAAACTTTATTGATCCCTCAGGAGGTCTCCTTCGGGAATTTTTTTTTTTCCAATAGCCAATACAATTTTTTATAAAAAAAAAATCAAAAAGTAAATCAATCAAAATAAAATAAGAACAAGAGAAATAAAGAGGAAGAACAAGATGACACAATCTAAGTCTGAAGATAAAGACAAAGAACACAGATCAAAGAAAAACAACAAAGACAAAGATACAAAGACTAACATAGAACAGAACATCCAGATACTCTCACTCCACTCCTGCCCCCGAACTCAGAATTGTACAATTTAATAGCCCGAGGAATGAATGAGTCCCTGAGTCTATTTGTTTTGCACCTGGGAAGGAGCATTCGTGCACTCATTCTGCTTTTCTGCTCACTGATGACAGTGCTGAGAGGATGACTGTCATCACCACTCACCTTACCTTACTTTACCTTAAACAAGTGGATATTAATGACCATTAATCACGTTTAAATCAACAACATTTATGTTTGAACTTACAAATGACGTCTCATCCTTCTCAGTAATGGTGAGCTGCTCCCATGACGCTTTGCCGCCCAGCCCACCAATCGCAGCCGTCAATCACTTTTGACATATCATTTAAATGCAGTGTTGTGGCGACCAATCAGACGTCACTATCTTTAGAGAGGCATCATGGGAGTTGACAGTCATAAGTGACTCCCACTAAAGTTGTGTTAACTGCAGTTTAAAGTATTTAAATATGTAGTACTGTGATACATCCAGGGACCACTGTTGTTTCAGACGTGTTTTCCTCTGATGTTGAAGCTCATTAACGTTGTCTTGGATCTAAAAAGGCTTCTTGAAGATGGTTTTAGGTGAGACTGGCTTTAACGCCGCGGACAGTGAGAAGGAGAAACCGATTCCACACCATTTCCTGTGTTCAAATGGTGTCTGAACGTCAGTTTCTGTGTGTGATGGTGCTCATGAACACGTCGGTGTGCGTCACAGTCGTCCTTCTCACTGCTCCATGTTTCGCTCGCCCGTGTGTCCGCTCACCACAAAATGGCGCTGCTTCCACCTCGTAGTGGGCGATCGACTTTTATCCGTCGATAAAGTTGTGCCGAAGACGCTTCGACCGCCACTAAAGAAACCCGTTTCCTGGTCTGTGTTGTTGACTCCCAGATTGTTTTGACCACTCGGGCGAAGGCGAGTCAAGCCTCGCCGTCAATCCTAGTCCCGTCCGTCAGCAGCGGGACCCCCGGGCGGAGCGAGGAGGGCGACCCCGCAGCCAGCACAACGGCGGCGGCGTCATCATTCCCCCCATCACGCTCGAGGGTAGGGGACGGGGCCACTCACCAGCAAGAAGGGGGGTCTCAGGAGGGAGGTGCTCCCCTCGATCCGCATCCTCCCAACTCCTCATCCCAACCCCCCCCCCCCCCCTGCTCCAGGGTCATGGCTCCCCCAGACTACACTAACTCGCCCAGTCCTCTTGACGACGACGTCTCCTCCAAGAGTTTCTTATTCTGGGTCCACAGGAGCTCATGGGCATCTCGTATGGAAGAACATCAGCGCCTTCGGAATATCGAACGATTGAATTTTAACATTTCATCTTTGATTGAGTTGTTTTTTTAAATAGTTGAATTCAATCATTTGTTTATTGACATTTTCTTAGAGTCAAACATTTTCCAAATAGTTTTTTTTTTTCACATATAGTTTGATATACTAATTACAATAATTAAAAAATACAATTTGTAGACTGAATATATTTTCATTTGTAGCCTTTTGAATTCAATATTAAAATGTCGATACAATGGTTCCATCTTATCAGACTAATCCAATCGAGCGCCGAGCAACACAACTTCAAAGCTGTGTCTCAAATCACATACTTCTGTACTTAAACTTAGTATTTTTAGTGCATGAGTGCGTCTCAGTTCTTAGTATGCGAAATGTAGTGCTCCAAGCACACCAAATTTGCGTACTAAAACGCCCACAAAACTGAGTATGGATCGATCTAATTAGTTACTAGTTAGTACGTACACTATCCTGATGCATACTTACCACCAGTGCACTAAGGGAAGTATGCGATTTGAGAAACGGCACTTGATTCACACAAAACTTTTACGACCAAGATTGATTGCAAATCTTTGATTGAATAGTTTTTTTAAATAATTGAATTCAATCATTTGTTTATTGACATTTTTTAAAGTCAAGTTTTTTCCAAATTATTATTTTTTCACATATACTTTTATATTCTAATTACAATAATTAAAAAATAAAATTTGTAGACCGAATATACTTTAATTTTTAGCCTTTTGAATTCAATATTCAAATGTTGATAAAATGGTTCCATCTTATCAGACTAATCCAATCGAGCGCCGAGCAACACAACTTCAAAGCTGTGTCTCAAGTCACATACTTGCGTACTTAAACTTGCGTACGTATTTTAAGTGCATGAGTGCGTCTTAATTCATGGTTCGATTGAATTAGTTACTAGTTAGTACGTACACTATCCTGATGCATACTAACCAGTGCACTAAGGGAAGTATGCGATTTGAGAAATCGCACTAGATTCACACAAAACTTTACGACCGAGATTAATTGCAATTAATTAATTATTAGCGTGGATTTTAAAATAAGCCGCGATGAATTGACGCCAGTTCTTCCTGGTCATCACATGATCGTCTGCGTGTCTCGTGATTGGCTTAGAGTAGCTCGGACCGGTGACGCTATTATACCAACATTTTTATACTGAATTTAAAAGGCTCCCAATTAAAAATAAATACATTTAGAACATACTATTTTTAAATTACATTTTTTAAATGGATTATTAAACTTTACATGTTTTTGTTATTATTTCGATAAATAAACGATCAACCTTTCAAAAAAGAACTGGTTGAGTTTATGATTAAAAAAAAAAAAATTAAATTCTTGCAATAAAAAAAAACATGTTATAATTTAAAGGTCAACATTTGAAATGTTAAATTCCGTCGTCCGATCTTGCGGCGACGCTGACGTACTGTCGTACTCTTGCATGGCGTCTCATCTCATCTCCTCCGGTTTCTTGCTTGACTCAGCGCTTTGGGTTCCTGCCCTTGTCACTCACTGAGCATGTGTCGCCGCAGGGTTAACTCAGTCCTCCGTGGCTAATTGATGCTTATTGACTTTCTTCTTTCCTTTGGCCGTAAGTGGAAGAATTCATCACTTTAACTGAGCTTGGCGCGCTGCCTGCTGCACCGCTGCACCAAACTCACATCCTTCGTATCCCGCGAAAGGCTGGGACGCCTCTCGTCCTTCCAGCATCCTGCCTCTCGTCTGCTCTGGGCTCAGTGAGTGGGAAGAGGCCGGTGGTCACGCATGCGCCCGTCGAGGCGACGACGCTTTGATTGACAGGGAGACGGGGAGAGTGACACCCACTGTCGGGATGTACCAGCAGCCCATTTTGTCTCGTGAACATGTTCTTCATCCTCCGTGTGACGATACACATGGTATCGTAGTGATGTCGTCGTGTTCTCCATCCCTCCATCCTTCTCTAATACACATGTCAGCTTTAATGGTGCAACTCTATTATTGGCCTGAAATAACTATATATATATATATTAGTATGTATTTATAAATAACATTAACATAATTCACTCAAAGCAATACGTGCTTCAATGCAACATAATGACATTAGAAACTCTCACAAAGGTTCAAAATAAGATTTTTAAAAAGTGAAATAATCGTTTATAAGTAAAAATGACTACAAATAATAAAACAAAAGCCGCAGTTTTATCTTGATCTTTAAAATATATACTTTATTGAGTATTGTTTTGATTGTTTAAGCGCTTTGTGACCCTGGTCTGGAAAAGCGCTATACAAATAAAAATGACTTACTTACTGACTTACATTTGAACTCATATTTTCCTCATGAACACGAGCCAGAAATAATGATTCAAACATGTGTCAACTTTACCTTCAGTATAAACATTTTCTTTTCCTTCTTACAAACTCGTTCCTTTTAATCCCAGTTGTTGTCTCTGGGTCAAAGGTCAACGCCCTCCCCGGCTGTGACAAATACATATGCACGCGAAGGTCGTTCACCTTGACCCAGAGACGACGCAAGGGGTACCACAAACACATTTGTTTTTGGGCCCTATCCTTCGGGGAAATTGTGTTCCCGGTTCACAGCAAACGATAGTATCATTTAAAAAAAATATTTAAAAAAAGTGCTAAAAAGGAACAAAGTGCAATATATAGAATATGGATCAATCTATCTTTATTGAATTATTATTAATTTATTTATCTAATTTCCCAAAGAAAAACAAGTGACTGAAATGTTGAGGTTGTTGTTCACACCAACGGACTTGAAGATAAAATGGACAGTTTGATGAATGTTCCTGGAACATATAAAACATATATATATATAATATATAAAAACATCCTCACGCAGTCTTTCTGGTGTGTTTTGATGACAACGTGTCGACCTGTCGAAGGTAAATAACTTCCATCAGTCTGGGTCGCTGGTGTTATGATCTTATCCGTTTCTTATCTTATCTTAATCGCTGGCGTCTTTATAGGTCACGTTATCAACAGGAACGTTGACCTACTTTGATTCATCGTGAACCTTCTAGTGACCGCACGAAGGTCATTGGACCGACCTTGAGTTTAGACACATGTGGTTTAGGCTTGTGAGGGTTTAAGTTAAGGTTAAGGTGGAACTTTGTTATACAAAGATCATCGTCGAAGCCTCAGAGACATCGTTTCAATGGTTATTTTGGAAGGAAAATAAGGCAAATATGCAGTAAATAAAGAGAAATAATAGAAAATAAAATGGTCCTTATATTTGATGATGAAGGTAAATTCTTAAAACATTATTATATATACAGTAAAATGCCATTGAAAAATATATTCCTTAATATAATATTATAAAGTAAAGGACATTTAAGTAAACCATAACCAATTAATATTAGATTAGATCGAATATCAATAACCTCACTTCGATGTAATTATAGGTAAATACTATCTTAAAGAAATAGAAATCTTCTAGTTGTGTAATAACGTTCCCCGGAGATGTTGAGCTCCAGTCCAGTCAGAGGTCAGAGGTCAGTCCCGGGGGCAGACGAGTCACAGTAAGTCATGAATCTCTTGAGCTCCGACAAACTTTCCCAACATGGATCTGATGCATGAGGTCCCGAGTCTGGACGTCGGCTCCGGTCACGTCCGGAGTAGGGGACGGATCACGTGACCTCGGCGTGACCTCGGCGTGACCTCGGCGTGACCTCAGCGTGACCTCAGCGTGACCTCAGGGAGAAGGAGAGCATGTTCCCCCCGGTGACACGTGCATGTCGCTGCAGAAGATCTGGACTTTCTAACCCTCTTCCTCTTTTGTCTCCGCCTGCTTGTCCCGGCGATGCATGAGCGAGACCTTCTGTTCTAACTTCCTCGTCTCCATGTTTTCCTCACAGACTCTGATGTTTCTGTCGTAGTGATTATTGGTGTTGAATTAAAATCAATGAATCCATGTTTAGTTCATCATCAAATCGCTGTCAAAAGTATTAGTTGACGACGAGAAAACCAGTGCAACTTATATTTGTTTTTCAATAGATTTGATTCATCGTTTTTTTAATCTAAATAAACAAAAGTTTAAATTCACTTTAATTCATTTTTTAGCAATACAGTATATAAGCTTTAGAGGTAAATAGTTTTAATATAATCAAAGATATTGTGAAAACGCAGGACCACAGTCGAATATTACTTTTATTTTAATTGAAATTTAAGTGGATTTGATTAACGTTGATGCCAAAATAAGCACTTTTATATTTTGAAAATGACGATTAAGTGAAACAAAACAACATATTTTGAATACATTTTATTCCTTTACGATTACAATTTGATACCAAACATTTATTTAACGACACACGTTTTATTTTGTAATTTAAAATCTTTATTTTAAATACTTTACTTTATCTTTATTTCAAATTTTAAAACCTTAATAATAATAATTACTAAATAATATCGACAGTGTTTTGACTCATCGCAGCATCAAAAGATACATTTTAGTGTCGTTTCCACTTTTACTTCACGTTTTATTTTCATTTATTTCAACTTTAAAGTCAATTAATTGACTCATCGCAGCATTTTAGTGTCGTTTCCACTTTTACTTCACGTTTTATATTCATTTATTTCAACTTTAAAGTCAATTAATTGACTCATCGCAGCATTTTAGTGTCGTTTCCACTTTTACTTCACGTTTTATATTCATTTATTTCAACTTTAAAGTCAATGAATTGACTTATCGCAGCATTTTAGTGTCGTTTCCACTTTTACTTCACGTTTTATATTCATTTATTTCAACTTTAAAGTCAATGAATTGACTTATCGCAGCATTTTAGTGTCGTTTCCACTTTTATTTCACGTTTTATTTTCATTTATTTCAACTTTAAAGTCAATTAATTGACTTATCGCAGCATTTTAGTGTCGTTTCCACTTTTATTTCACGTTTTATTTTCATTTATTTCAACTTTAAAGTCAATTAATTGACTTATCGCAGCATTTTAGTGTCGTTTCCACTTTTATTTCACGTTTTATTTTCATTTATTTCAACTTTAAAGTCAATTAATTGACTTATCGCAGCATCAAAGAGACATTTTGTTGAGCAACATAACAAACAGAGTTACATTCTGTGACTATTAGTGTCATTTCCAGTTTTATTTTACGTTTTATTTTCATTTATTTCCACTTTAAAGTCAGTTAATTGTTTGTTCTTTGATTGAGGGAAGAGGGAGGAGCTTATACTCGTTTCTAAAACGACCTAAAATAATGATTTCAATCCTTCATGTCGAGGTTTAACGTTCGTTCATCTCTGGTCGTCTGGTTGTTTAGACGCCGACGGCATGAGCGCCGGAGAAGACTCCTTCAACATCAACGACCCGGATGAGGGCTTCTCCTCGGGGGCGTCCAACAGCAGCCAGCCCAGCGGCACCAAGGCGGGCGGCGGCGGCGGCGGCGGCACGGGGCCGCGAGGCGGGAGCCTGAGCGGCGGCGGCGGCGGCACGGGGCCGCGAGGCGGGAGCCTGAGCGGCGGCGGCGGCGGCATCAAGAAAGCCATCACCTCCCGTCTGTCTCGCGACAAGGAGGCCAAACAAACGGACCCGCCCTCCGACCACCCGCCCGTCATGAGGAAGCACCCCCCGGCGCGGAAGCCGTCGCCGCCGCTCAGCATCGACCTGGACGCCATCCAGCTGAGCCCCATCAAGAAGCACCTGAGCTTCCCGGCCGGACCCCCCCTGGTGCGGACTGGCAGCACCTCCTCCAGCAGGTCCTTCGACTGCATGAACCTGAACCTGAACGGGGGCCGAGAGGAGGCGGCCGGGGGCCCGGGCGGGGACGGCGCCGGCGGCTCCCTTCGCCATTCCACCATCAGCCTGCAGGAGGAGCACCTGGTCCGACCGGAGGACGCCCAGGACCTCCTCTCCCCGGGGACCCCCCTCACCAAGACCTCCCGCTCGCCCAGCTTCAACATGCAGATCATATCACAAGTCTGATCCACGCACACAACACTTCTACACAACTGTCAAGCATTTGTTCTTTATCTTACGACTGTGTGGGTCTGTGCGAGTCTGTGTGTGTAACTGAGTTGTGTGACAGTCGTGTGTGTGTGTGTGTGATAGAGGTGTGTGACTTTGATGTGTGTGCGTGTGATAGAGGTGTGTGACTTTGATGTTTGTGCGTGTGATAGAGGTGTGTGTGTGTGTGATAGAGGTGTGTGACTTTGATGTGTGTGTGTGTGTGTGTGTGTGATAGAGGTGTGTGACTTTGATGTGTGTGTGTGTGTGTGATAGAGGTGTGTGACTTTGATGTGTGTGTGTGTGTGTGTGTGTGTGTGATAGAGGTGTGTGACTTTGATGTGTGTGTGTGTGTGATAGAGGTGTGTGTGTGTGTGTGTGTGATAGAGGTGTGTGACTTTGATGTGTGTGTGTGTGTGTGTGTGATAGAGGTGTCTGACAGTCGTGTGTGTGTGTGATAGAGGTGTGTGACAGTTGTGTGTGATAGAGGTGTGTGACAGTCGTGTGTGTGTGTGCGTGTGTGATAGAGGTGTGTGGCTGTAGTTTGTGTGTGTGACTGAGGTGTTTGTAACTGAGTTGTTTGACTGAAGTGTGTAACAAAAGTGTGTGACTATACTGTGTAACTGAAGTGCATGACTGAAGTGTGTGACTAAAGTGTGCGACCGAGGTGTGCGACTGTAGTGTGACTGAAGTGTGTGTATGAAGTGTGCGACTGAGGTGTGCAACTGAGGTGTGCGACTGTAGTGTGTGACTGTGGTGTGCGACTGAGGTATGTGACTGTGGTGTGTGCGACTGAAGTGTGTACTAAAGTGTGTGATTGTAGTGTGTGATTGTAGTGTGTGATTGTAGTGTGTGACTGAGGTGTGACTGAGGTGTGCGACTGAGGTGTGCGACTGTAGTGTGTGACTGTAGTGTGTGACTGAAGTGTGCGACTGTAGTGTGTGAAGCGTCACTGATCCTCCGTCAGACGACGACTGAACGACTTGTACTGACTCAGCAATAACTGTTTCAATCCTCACTTTAACTTCATTCCGGGCTCATGTGCAATCTGACCCTCTGACCCTCTGACCCTCTGACCCTCTGACCCTCTGACCCTCTGACCCTCTTCCATACTCGCTGCAGTGAATTGAGTTCTATATTTTTTTAAGTCACGATCCAAAGAACGTATTTGTCTGTTCAAAGTATATGAAGAATCATTTTATCCTGAGCAGTCGCTCGACTGGAATGTGGCTCTTAGACCTTCAGAGAATCATTATGGTGGCGTTTTAACTTTTACGCATCTTTGATGGTTTTTGTGTGGTTTGCAAAAGAGCGCACACACACACACACACACACACACACGTACACCCACGTACACCCACGTACACACACACACACACACACACACCCACGTACACACACACACACACACACACACACACACACACACACACACACACACCCACGTACACACACACACACACACAGACACACACACAGACACACACACACGTACGTACACACACACACACCCACGTACACACACACACAGACACACACACGTACGTACACACACACACACACGTATGTACGTACGTACACACACACACACACACACGTACGTACACACACACACACACGTACGTACACACACACACACACACACGTACACACACACACACGTACACACACACACACACGTACACACACACATGTACACACACACACACATGTACACACACACACACACACACACACGCGCCGAGGAACGAACGTCATCTTGTAGTTTTGTGATGAACGACGACAGATTCCTTGTATCACTAAAGATAATGAGTTAAATATATTTAATATATTCTCATCCTGTGACGCCTTAAAAATCACATGTTTTAGTAAAAGATGTTTGTTTTTGTAGTTAAACAACAGTTTGTTATAACATTCCTGAGTTTTGTATAAATAATATAAAGCACATGTTTATATTTTATCATATATAAAACTTAAATCAGAGAACATATGACTAGACAAAAAAGTAGAAATGACTTCATTAATATATATATATTTTTTACTATCTAGATGTAGTTAATTGTCAAAAATGAACGTGTGTATAATATGATAGTTGAGGAAAAAGTATATTTTTATCCAATAGTGAAAAGAGAACAAAGTGGTAAAAATCATAAACGTTCTTTTTATAATTCAATGGTTAATTAATATTAAAATAAAACTAGTTTAGAATCGTGAAAACTCTAGTGCTCAACACAGAATAGAACTTAATATATATATGGATATATACATATACATATATACTGTATATAAAATCATATAATGCATACAATAAGTAACAGAGTTTTCAAACTTTATGGCTAAAAAAAGCTGCTGAAAGTACAATTTAATTCTCAATGATTAATACGTGAATAAGTTTATTTACGTATAAATGATGTTTTACTACAAAAACAAACTGTTTAGAAAATGTTTTATTTTCTGTGGAATGTAGTTTCGAGGACGTGATTGTTTATCGAAATGCGATTTAAACAAAAAAAAAAGGTTAAATTGAAATATTTATTTTGTTTTTTAAAAAAAACGAGTGATGCAGTAGTGACGTGTCAAGATGGCGGGTGTTCCTGCGCATGCGTGTGGCAAGAGTCCACCGGACCGGGAAGAGAGAGACTTGTGGCGCAGAAGGCGGCGAGCGCCCTCTAGCGACGAGGCCCCGTCACTGCGCCTCTTCCACAAGTGTTCGACTACCTCATCATGTCCTTCATCCTTTCAATCTCCAAAAAAAAAACGACAAAAAAAGACCAAAACAAATGGTTTTGAGGCGACGAGTCCTTTCGTTTCAAAGATTCTTCTTTTTATGCATCGACGTCTTTCGAAGTGCAATTGATTTCTCCGCCCGCGTGACTCCGAGCCGACGGTTCGACGCGTCTTCTTTCCCGAGAGTCTTTTTTCTTTCTTTTCTTTTTTCGCCAGATGTGCCAAAACCACATCCTCGATGTCTTAAGTTCCGTTCGACACGATCTCTCCTCCTGCCAAGACGTCACCTTGTATATAATATATAAATATATAGAACGGGAGTCCACTGCTGTGCTTGGCCGCCCAGCCCCCGGTTGTCGGGGTCCGCTGTCGTCGTTTTTCCATTTTTGCTGTATTTTCGCCGCCACGTCGACGCCCCCCCCCCCCCCCCCCCCCCCCCTTCGATGTTCGCATGTGAGTCGAGCCCGGGGCGTCTGTGGTTGTGTCTCCATGGTTCGATGCACTTTATTCACCTCAGAAGTAGATGTTTGTAGATGTTCGTTCGCTCAGTGCAGGGTTCGGTTTTCAGTATATTCCACGTGATGTCACTCCTTTATTTCTTTAGTTCAAGGTCTTAAAGGTACAGCTTTTCTTTTTCTTTCTTTTCGTGTATGAAGCCAAAATGTTGCTGCCGGTTCAGGTCTCGGGTCTCGTGTGGACGCGTGTCGCTGGCATCAGAAGATTGAACTCTAGACTTTGATTGACAGGTGGTTTTTTGACATTGATTTCAATCATTTCTTTGTTTAAAGGTTTAATTATTTAATTTAAAAATCGAATATTTTCAAAGTTAATGATTTAAAAAATATATATAATTTGATATTCTAATATACATAGTTCAGAATGTTATTTAATGTATATATATATATATATATATATATATATATATATATTTTAAATGGAGTTACAATGATGGCGCCAACAGACGATGCCGATCAGTCACGTGATCGTCTGCGCGTCACATGATTGGCTGAGAGTTTGATCCAGTATCTCGGTGCTCTGTTGGTTTTGTCTGTTGACTCTATTATACCAACATTTATATATTTAATTTGAAAGACTACATGTTATGTTGAATTTAGAAAATATATTTTTGAATATTTGGAATTAAAATATCAAACTGTGTGAAAAATAATAATGATCATCATTGAATATATTACTTCTTTTTTTTGTTTAATCCAACCTTTTAATATAGAGATTATATGGATTAAATAATAAAAGTACAATCACTACAAGTAAAAAAGACATTTTGAAAATATAAGATTTTTTTTATTTTTAAAGTCAATTATTATTTTATTTTTTTTAAAACGAACAAATTCAACCTTTCAATGTAGAAATGATTAGAATTAAATAATAATAATAGAACATTTTTAAAAAATCTATAAAACTGTAAAAAAAAGTTTGAAAATATTCAATTAAAAAAAATAAAGATAATCATTAAAACAAACATATTCAACCTTTTAATATAGAAATGATTGAATTAAATAATAATTTAAAAAATAAAATCAATATCAAACCTGTGTGGAAAAAAAAGCCATTTTATATGTTTTTTATTTAATTATTAAAAAAAGAAATTCAACCTTTCATTATAGAAATGATTAAACTAAATTATTCCAAAAAACTTGATAATATAATCTAAAACTAAATTCCACCTGCAAGTGTCATCCGTCCAAACGTTCAATATTGTGAGGCGACTCGACGGCGCGTCTCAGGAGGCGACGGTGAAGCAGCAGCAAAATGTTTGTTCTTGAGTTTTGAATTCTATGCAACATCCTCGCGTCGATTTAATTTATTGTTCTGGATCCGCTCGGGTCCGACTGAACCCGCGGGTCCAGAGAAGATGATTTGCTGCTGTCGTCGTAGACGCTCGTCCAGAGAAGAGTCGACACTGTTGATGTTGTACAAACCAGAGAGACATATTTTCAATCCTGTACATACATGTACGAGAGCGTCGGAGAGAATTAATCTGTATATTGTTGAATAAATACTGTGCTGTAAATGTGTCTCGCACTCTTTTGTTACATAATCACCTAAAATATGAATTTAAATTACATTATTTTCAACTTATCTTTTTTTTTTAGTTAGCATTAGCATCGCTAACTGCTGTAATACTTGTATTTATTTGAAAGATTCTAACTTCTGTGAATGAATAACAAACCTTCACTTTCTCTAGTGACGTTCAGGATATATATATATATATATATTAATGACATTAAAACGTTAAATGTTTTAAAATAGATGTCCACCATGAACACACCATTAGCAATGTTAGCTAAAGTTAAATAGCACCAGCAGAATAAGCAATAGAACCAAATTAAATAATTACAATTATTTCAGATTCCAACTGATTTATGTAAATCTACTCTGAGTACACAGTAAATAAATACCATTTTGATGTGTTAGCAACAACCAGACTAGCATTGACATCCTAATTCTGTTAGCTAGGCAAGTGTTGTGTTAGCAACAACCAGAGTAGCATTGAAATGCTAATTCCATAAGATAGGTGAGTTGTGTTAGCAACAACCAGATTAGCATTTCAATGCTTATTCTGTTAGCTAGTTGAGTGTTGTGTTAGCAACAACCAGACTAGCATTGTAATGCTTATTCTGTTGGCTAGTTGAGTGTTGTGTTAGCAACAACCAGACTAGCATTGTAATGCTTATTCTGTTAGCTAGTTGAGTGTTGTGTTAGCAACAACCAGACTAGCATTGCAATGCTAATTATGTTAGCTAGTTGAGTGTTGTGTTAGCAACAACCAGACTAGCATTGTAATGCTTATTCTGTTAGCTGGTTGAGGGTTGTGTTAGCAACAACCAGACTAGCATTGAAATGCTAATTCTGTTAGCTAGTTGAGTGTTGTGTTAGCAACAACCAGACTAGCATTGCATTGCTAATTCTGTTAGCTAGTTGAGTGTTGTGTTAGCAACAACCAGACTAGCATTGAAATGCTAATTATGTAAGCTAGTTGAGTGTTGTGTTAGCAACAACCAGACTAGCATTATAATGCTTATTCTGTTAACGAGTTTAGTGTTGTGTTAGCAACAACCAGACTAGAATTGTAATGCTAATTCTGTTAGCTAGTTGAGCGTTGGGTTAGCAACAACCAGACTAGCATTGTAATGCTAATTCTGTTAGCATCTAGCTCTGCAGTTGTGTGCGTGTTAGTTTTTTGTTTTTAAGTGAATTGAAACCGTATTAACCGTTATACTGCGACATTACTACACATTTTTGACTCGTTATACACACTGTAAACTAGAATATACTGTGAATCCAACTTTAAAAAGTTGATTTTCCAGCAACAAACGACTCTGTAACAAGATCCTTCTTGGAAACAGTCGCTCGGCAACAACTGAGGAAATGAAACTTTTCGCAACAACTGACGAACTGAAACTTTTCCCATAAAATAATCTGGACGTTCGCGGTAAGACTTTATCATTTTATATTTATCGTACGAAGGAAGATTTAATTCTTTAGCATCAGTCGTTCAGCGTCTTTATGTTGATTTTTTATCATGAAAACACCAAAGCTAAGTGAGAAAAATAGATTTATTTCACAGAAATAATAATATAATTCACAGTATAATCTCATGTAGTTCACCTGTATTTTGATGTATTTCTACATGTTTTACTCCCAGTTAAAATACTTCAGAATCTAACGTTTTGATGTTTTGTTTCTGTGAATAAATGTTTTCTAGAGATGTATCCAAAACGTCATGGCAACAGTGTCAGCAGGTCGGGTCAGAACCGAGACCGTCCGTGTTATAAAAAGGTCAGTCACAGGTCAAGATTTGAGTGTTAGCTTAGTTAGCATTAGCATCGCTAACTGCTGTAATACTTTATTTATTTGAAAGATTCTAGCTTCTGTCTATGATGGAGAAAGAATGTTTTGTGTTTTACGATGCTTAAAAATGACTTTGTGGAACTTAAATATACATAAAACTACACTAAATATAATTTTATAAAAACGTAATTACGACGTAAACGTCTAGTATTAGTGTAAAATTATCAAAAATATGTTTTATTGTTTAAAAGTTCAGTTGTTTTAAATGTTAGTGTCAAGTACTGATTGATCTCACATAATAAATATCACATAAAATATGTATTTAAATTACATTATTTTTAACTATTTTTTTTTTTAGTTTTGAGTGTTAGCTTAATTAGCATTAGCATCGCTAACTGCTGTAACACTTATATTTAATTTATGGACATTTTTTGCACGATACTGTATCAATTTGAAAATAATATTTAATTGTAATCTTTTGTGTTTTATCTTTTGATAAACTGTGTTTAAATTAAATAATTAGATTTTTAATTACAATAAAAATGTAAAATTCACTTTGTTGGTTCAACTCTGCGTTGCAATCAAGCGTCCGGCCTCTAGAGGGCAGCAGTCATTACGTCCTCTGCAGGTACGGTAACGATGAAATTGACGATGACTACAACACCAGAGTCAAGTACTGGACAATACTACACATACTGTATATACTTGTTACTAAACTATCACAACACCAGAGTCAAGTACTGGACAATACTACACATACTGTATATACTTGTTACTAAACTATCACAACACCAGAGTCAAGTACTGGACAATACTACACATATATACTTGTTACTACACTATCACAACACCAGCGTCAAGTACTGGACAATACTACACATATATACTTGTTACTACATTATTACAACACCAGAGTCAAGTACTGGACAATACTACACATATATCCTTGTTACTACACTATCACAACACCAGAGTCAAGTACTGGACAATACTACACATATATACTTGTTACTACACTATCACAACACAAGAGTCAAGTACTCGACAATACTACACATATGTCCTTGTTACTACACTATCACAACACCAGAGTCAAGTACTGGACAATACTACAAATATATACTTGTTACTACTCTATCACAACACCAGAGTCAAGTACTGGACAATACTACACATATATACTTGTTACTACACTATCACAACACAAGAGTCAAGTACTCGACAATACTACACATATGTCCTTGTTACTACACTATCACAACACTAGAATCAAGTACTGGACAATACTAAACATATATACTTGTTACTACACTATCACAACACCAGAGTCAAGTACTGGACAATACTACAAATATATACTTGTTACTACATTATTACAACACCAGAGTCAAGCACTGGACAATACTACACATATATCCTTGTTACTACACTATCACAACACCAGAGTCAAGTACTGGACAATACTACACATATATACTTGTTACTACACTATCACAACACCAGAGTCAAGTACTCGACAATACTACACATATATACTTGTTACTACACTATCACAACACAAGAGTCAAGTACTCGACAATACTACACATATATCCTTGTTACTACACTATCACAACACCAGAGTCAAGTACTGGACAATACTACACATATATACTTGTTACTACACTATCACAACACCAGAGTCAAGTACTGGACAATACTACACATATATCCTTGTTACTACACTATCACAACACCAGAGTCAAGTACTGGACAATACTACACATATATACTTGTTACTACACTATCACAACACCAGAGTCAAGTACTGGACAATACTACACATATATACTTGTTACTACACTATCACAACACCAGAGTCAAGTACTGGACAATACTACACATATATACTTGTTACTACACTATCACAACACCAGAGTCAAGTAATCCACAATACTACACATATATACTTGTTACTACAATATCACAACACCAGAGTCAAGTACTCCACAATACTACACAAATATATATACTTGTTACTACACTATCACAACACCAGAGTTAAGTACTCAACAATACTACACAAATATATATACTTGTTACTACACTATCACAACACCAGAGTTAAGTACTCAACAATACTACACAAATATATATACTTGTTACTACACTATCACAACACCAGAGTTAAGTACTCAACAATACTACACAAATATATATACTTGTTACTACACTATCACAACATGATACGTATCAACAGATTCTTGAAAATAGACACATCTAATCTCTCTTTCAGTCTTTAAAAATAAAGTTATTAATATTAATAGAATTGAATAAAAATAAAACATTAAATATATCGAGTTCATCATGAGAAATACTTCCACCTATTTTTAATGATTTGAGACGAATAAATATTTGGATCTGACCTTTCAACAAACTCATCCTCTCGGGTCACAAATCGTGTTGAACATGAAATGAAATAAATGTGAAGATCTTCTCAGAACCTCCAACTATGAGGACGTCAAACAGTCCAGATGCTTCTCCTCCTATTGGCTCCTGCAGCGAGAGTTTCTGCTGATGTCATCGTCCGTCATGAGGCAGCAGAAACCTCGTCTCAGTGTCAGACTCTCCTCCGGCCGAGGCTGGAGTCTGCAGACATGGAGGAGAAGGATCCGGACCTCATCCAAAGTTCCCTCAAACCCGTGTCCAGACCCTGTAAAGCGTCGCCTTCTCTACAGCGTCTGGACCTGAGCAGCTGGATCTCGGAGAACATCTGCAAGAAGGAGTGCGTTCACTTCGCCGGAGGATCCGGGTAAGACTCGAGTCCTGGACTGAACCCCGGAGCTGCTCATCCTCTGCTGGTCTCCAGACAGGAGCTGTGCCAGTGTGGACACTCCAGGTCTCAGCACCTGCAGGAGGCCTTCAAGGCGGACTCTGGGAAGACATGGAACAAAGACAAGCACGTCCGGGAGTCGCCGACTGACGCCTTCGGGGACATCAGCTTCGGCGGGTCGCTCCAGAAGCCCGTGAAGGTGAGGAGCCCGGCTGTGTTGGGGGTGGAGGTCCAAGTCTCTTCTTCTGGTCTTCACAGTTCGCTCGAGTGTCCGCGGACACCAGCCCCGAGGTCCTGTTCCAGCTCCTGACCGAGCAGTGGAACCTTCCGCCTCCGAACCTTCTGATCTCCGTGACCGGAGGAGCCAAGAACTTCTACCTGAGGTCCAGCCTCAAGAACATGTTCCGCAGAGGACTCATCAAAGTCACACAAACCACAGGTGAGTCCCCGACTGAAGAAGTTCCTCATCATGACCATGTTTTACACTCATTACTTTATAAAGTTGCTCTGGAATCTGGACAAACGAGAGGTTACGAGAGTCCATTATTACGTAATAATGGCTTCACTCCTCCTCCAGCTGTGATCAGGCTTTGTTTATACAACGAGTCCCTTGGAGGTAGAGGGATTGATGACGCATGCTGACAAACCTCCATGTTTGACCAATCATAGCAGAGTGGGTGTGGTTATGATCAACAAGATTTAATCTCCAGAAAAACAAGTGTTTTCAGTGGGCGGAGCTTAAGATCATTTTCTGTTCACTTTGTATTGTGTTTGTTCATTTATTATTGTGTTTGTTAATTTTTTATGGTGTTTGTTCATTTATCATTGTGGTTGATTATTGACGTTTGTGTTTGTTTATTTGTAGCTGTGTTTGTTCATTTTGTATTGTGTTTGTTCATTTTGTATTGTGTTTGTTCCTTTATTATTGTGTTTGTTCCTTTTTTATTGTTTGTTCATTTATTATTGTGTTTGTTCATTTGTATTGTGTTTGTTCATTTTTTATGGTGTTTGTTCATTTATTATTGTGTTTGTTCATTTATTATTGTGTTTGTTCATTTTTATTGTGTTTGTTCATTTTTTAGTGTGTTTGTTCATTTATTATTTTGTGTTTGTTCATTTATTATTGTGTTTGTTCATTTTTATTGTGTTTGTTCATTTTTTAGTGTGTTTGTTCATTTATTATTGTGTTTGTTCATTTTTTATGGTGTTTGTCAATTTATTATTGTGGTTGATTATTGACGTTTGTGTTTGTTCATTTTGTATTGTGTTTGTTCATTTTTTATGGTGTTTGTTCATTTATTATTTTGTGTTTGTTCAATTTTATTGTGTTTGTTCATTTTTTATGGTGTTTGTTCATTTATTATTGTGTTTGTTCATTTTTATTGTGTTTGTTCATTTTGTATTGTGTTTGTTCATTTATTTTTGTGTTGTTCATTTTTATTGTGTTTGTTCATTTTTTAGTGTGTTTGTTCATTGATTATTGTGTTTGTTTATTTGTAGCTGTGTTTGTCCATTTTGTATTGTGCTTGTTCATTCATTATTGTGTTTGTTCATTTATTATTGTGTTTGTTCATTTATTATTGTTTTTGTTCATTTTTTATTGTGTTTGTTCATTTATTATTGTGTTTGTTAAAAGTTGTGGGGCAACAATATGTAGTCCTGGATACAACACAAACAACAACTAAATCTTCACACCTACACTTGTGTTTAGTTCCCATCGTTGTGTGTTTGTTGTCCACAGGCGCGTGGATCATCACCGGAGGAACCCACGCCGGAGTGATGAAGCACGTGGGTCAGGCGGTGAAGGACTACTCGCTGGGTAACGAACGAGTGGTGACCATCGGCATGGCAACCTGGGGGATCATACACAACAGGGAGGCCTTGGTGAACAAGACGGTAACACAAACCTGACACAAACGTGACACAATTAAAGACTTGATTAGATCTGACCAGGAAGATGATGTTCTGCTCAGGGATGCTTCCCTGCTCACTACACCATGGACGTCAACAACCAGGGTCGCCTCTCCTGCCTGGACAACAATCACACTCACTTCCTGCTGGTGGACGACGGAACTCAAGGCGGATACGGAGTCGAGATCGAACTGAGGTCACGTCTGGAGAAGTTTATCTCAGGGAAGCGTCTCATCAACACAGGTGATGGTGTATATATGTGTAGTATTGTCCAGTACTTGACTCTGGTGTTGTGATAGTGTAGTAACAAGTATATATGTGTATCACTGTATCCCCTCGTCCTCAGTCATAAGTGTATCCTCTCTACTCAGTCATCACTGTATCCTCTCGTCCTCAGTCATCACTGTATTCCCTTGTCCTCAGTCTTCACTGTTTCCTCTCATTCTCAAGCATCACTGTATCCCCTCGTCCTCAGTCTTCACTGTTTCCTCTCGTCCTCACTCATCACTGTATCCTCTCGTCCTCAGTCATCACTGTATTCCTGTTGTCCTCAGTCTTCTCTGTTTCCTCTCATTCTCAATCATCACTGTATCCTCTTGTCCTCAGTCATCACTGTATCCCCTCGTCCTCAGTCTTCACTGTTTCCTCTCGTCCTCACTCATCACTGTATCCTCTCGTCCTCAGTCATCACTGTATTCCTGTTGTCCTCAGTCTTCTCTGTTTCCTCTCATTCTCAATCATCACTGTATCCTCTTGTCCTCAGTCATCACTGTATCCCCTCGTCCTCAGTCTTCACTGTTTCCTCTCGTCCTCACTCATCACTGTATCCTCTCGTCCTCAGTCATCACTGTATTCCTGTTGTCCTCAGTTTTCACTGTTTCCTCTCATTCTCAATCATCACTGTATCCTCTTGTCCTCAGTCATCACTGTATCCCCTCGTCCTCAGTCTTCACTGTTTCCTCTCATTCTCAATCATCACTGTATCCTCTTGTCCTCAGTCATCACTGTATCCCCTCGTCCTCAGTCTTCACTGTTTCCTCTCATTCTCAATCATCACTGTATCCTCTTGTCCGGCCGGGTCTAGACAGGCATGTATGAGGGGGCAGCCACAAATCTTGAGGGGGCATTGTGCTGTTACTTACTTACTTACATGTAAGTTTGAGGGGGCACAACATTTATTTGAGGGGGCCAGGCCCCCTCTTGCCCCTGCCTAGACCCGGCCCTGGTCCTCAGTCTTCACTGTTTCCTCTCATTCTCAGTCATCACTGTATCCTCTTGTCCTCAGTCTTCACTGTACACTCTCATTCTCACTCATCACTGTATCCTCTTGTCCTCAGTCTTCACTGTACCCTCTCGTCCTCACTCATCACTGTATCCTCTCGTCCTCAGTCATCACTGTATCCTCTCGTCCTCAGTCATCACTGTATCCTCATCCTCAGTCATCACTGTATCCTCTTGTCCTCAGTCTTCACTGTACCCTCTCGTCCTCACTCATCACTGTATCCTCTTGTCCTCAGTCTTCACTGTACCCTCTTGTCCTTAGTCATCACTGTATCCTCTTGTCCTCAGCCTTCACTGTACCCTCTCGTCCTTAGTCATCACTGTATCCTCTTGTCCTCAGTCATCGCCTCGTTCTTCCATTAGCTGCAGAGGACATAATGACTGTTGCCATCTAGAGGCCAGATGTTTAAATGCTACACAAAAATGAACAAACGTGTGGTGTTACTTCACAGGCAAGAGTGCGACCATCCCAGTGGTGTGTCTGATTCTGGACGGTGGACCTGGAACTTTAAACGTGAGTCGTCGGTCGTGCAGATGCTCTGGACCCGGGTCTGACCCAGGTGCGCCCCCTACAGACCATGTACAATGCCATGCTCAACGACACCCCGTGTGTGGTCCTGGAGGGCTCGGGCAGAATCGCCGACGTCATCGCTCACGTGGCCTACATGCCGGGGTCAAAGGTCACCATGAGCCTCATCCATCAGCTGATGGTCAAGTTCTTCTGCCAAGAGTCGCGAACGTTCTCAGAACATCAGATCGTGGAGTGGACCAAGAAGGTGAAGATGCCGATTAGATGAATTAAATATAATTATGATAATAATAATGATAATGATAATGATAATGATGATAATGATGATAATGATAAGAATAATGATAATAATAATGATGATAATGATGATAATGATAAGAATAATGATAGTGGAGTGGACCAAGAAGGTGAAGATGCCGTTTAGATGAATTAAATATAATTATGATAATGATAATGATAATGATAATGATAATAATAATGATCATATTAATGATAATAATAATAATAATAATAATAATAATAATAATAATAATAATAATAATAATGATAATATTAATGATAATAATAATAATAATAATAATGATAATGATAATGATAATAATAATAATAATAATAATAATAATGATAATAATAATGATAATAATAATGATAATGATAATAATAATAATAATAATAATAATAATGATAATATTAATGATAATAATAATAATAATAATAATAATAATAATAATGATAATAATAATATTAATGATAATAATAATAATAATAATAATAATAATGATAATATTAATGATAATAATAATAATAATGATAATGATAATAATAATAATAATAATAATAATGATAATGATAATAATAATAATAATAATAATGATAATGATAATGATAATAATAATAATGATAATGATAATGATAATAATAATAATAATAATGATAATGATAATAATGATAATAATAATAATAATAATAATAATAATAATGATGATAATGATGATAATGATAAGAATAATGATAGTGGAGTGGACCAAGAAGGTGAAGATGCCGATTAGATGAATTAAATATAGAAGTAAATTCATTTAAATGAGACAAATAAGATCAAATAAAATCAATACATTTACAGTTGAAGATCATTCAATCATGAACTTATTATTATAATAAAATAAGAGACATTTCACATCAAAGAGTGAAATTAAATAATTAACGACAATAATGATGATAATAATAATGATAATAATGATAATAATAATGATGATGATAAAGATGATTATTATGATGATAATAATAATAAAGATGATAATAATGATAATAATTATGTTAATAATGATAATAATGATGATAATACAGATAATAATGATGATGATGATGATGATTATAATGATGATAATAATAATGATAATAATGATAATAAAGATAATAATAATAATAAAGATGATAATAATGATAATAATGATGATGATGATGATAATAATGATAATAATAATGATAATAATAATGATAATAATGATAATAATGATGATAATAATGATAATAATTATGTTAATAATGATAATAATGATGATAATACAGATAATAATGATAATAATAATGATAATAATAATGATAATAATAATGATAATAATAATGATAATAATGATAATAATAATGATAATAATGATAATACAGATAATAATGATAATGATAGTAATAATGATAATAATGATGATGATAAAGATGATTATTATGATGATAATAATAATAAAGATGATAATAATGATAATAATGATAATAATTATGATAATAATGATAATAATTATGTTAATAATGATAATAATGATGATAATACAGATAATAATGATAATAATAATGATAATAATAATGATAATAATAATGATAATAATAATGATAATAATGATAATAATTATGTTAATAATGATAATAATGATAATACAGATAATAATGATGATAATAATAATGATAATGATAGTAATAATGATAATAATGATGATGATAAAGATGATTATTATGATGATAATAATAATAAAGATGATAATAATGATAATAATTATGTTAATAATGATAATAATGATGATAATACAGATGATAATGATGATGATGATGATGATTATTATGATGATAATAATAATAATGATAATAAAGATAATAATAATAATAACGATGATAATAATGATAATAATGATGATGATGATGATAATAATGATGATAATAATGATGATAATAATGATAATAATAATGATAATAATGATGATAATACAGATAATAATGATAATAATAATGATAATAATAATGATAATAATGATGATAATAATGATAATAATGATAATAATAATAATAATGATGATAATGATGATAATAATGATGATTATAATGATTATAATGATTATAATGATGATAATAATGATAATAATGATAATAATGATGATAATAATGATTATAATGATTATAATGATGATAATAATGATAATGACGATAATGATAATAAAGATAATAATAATGATATTAATGATGATGATAATAAGGATATAAATGATAATAATAATGATAATAATTATGATGATGATGATTATGATGATAATAATAAAGATGATACTAATGATAATAATGATATTACTAATGATACTAATGATGTTTGTTGCTCCACAGATCCAGGACATCATCAGGATGCCTCACCTGCTGACGGTGTTGAGAGGAAGTGAGAAGACGAGCGGAGACATGGACGTGGCCGTCCTGCAGGCTCTGTTCAAAGGTAAACACCTGCACAGGTGAATAAAGCAAGTCATTAGCAAAGAAGGGAAGTTGTTTTTCTTATGGCCACGCCCACTTCCCGGTTTGATGGAATCTTTGGCCGAGAGTCTGACATTGCCATTGATGTAATTACTTGAGGCTCTTATGCTGGAGAAGAATCGATCAGAGGAAGCTTTAAGTGCCTCCACATGATGACTCATCGTTCATTAATGCATCTGTGAAGTGAAACCACGAGCATCTTCATCCTCTCGCAGCCTCCAGACACACTCAGGCTCTGGGAACATCAGCCTGGAAGCGTCAGCTGGAGCTCGCCATCGCCTGGAACCGCGTGGACATCGCCCAGACCGAGATCTTCACTGAGGAGTCGCAGTGGAAGGTGATCACAACCAACATGAACACAAATGAACACACAAATGAACAAACACAAATAAACACACAAATGAACACACACAAATGAACACATACAAATGAACACACACAAATGAACACACACAAATGAACACACACAAACGAACACACACAAACAAACACACACAAATGAACAGAAACAAATTAACCAAAACACATGAACACACACACATGAACACAGACAAATGAACACACACAAACGAACACACACAAACAAACACACACAAATTAACAGAAACAAATTAACCAACACACATGAACACACACACATGAACACAGACAAATGAACACACACAAATGACCCAAAACAAATTAACCAACACACATGAACACACACAAATGAACCAACACAAATGAACCAACACACATGAACACACACAAATGAACACACACAAATGACCAAACACAAATGAACACAAACAAATGAACAAACACAAATAAACACACACAAATGAACACACACAAATGAAAACACACAAATGAACACACACAAATGAACACACACAAACGAACACACACAAACGAACACACACAAATGAACACACGCAAACGAACACACACAAACGAACACACACAAATGAACACACACAAACGAACACACACAAACGAACACACACAAATGAACAGAAACAAATTAACCAACACACATGAACACACACACATGAACACACACAAATGAACCAACACAAATAACCAACACACATGAACACACACAAATGACCCAAAACAAATTAACCAACACACATGAACACACACAAATGAACACACACAAATAAACACACACAAATGAACACACACAAATGAACACACACAAATGAACCAACACAAATAACCAACACAAATGAACACACACAAATGAACACACACAAATGACCCAAAACAAATTAACCAACACACATGAACACACACAAATGAACACACACAAATGAACCAACACAAATGAACCAACACACATGAACACACACAATAAACAAACACAAATGAACCAACACAAATAACCAACACACATGAACACACGCAAATGAACACACACAAATTAACCAACACACATGAACACACACAAATGACCAAACACAAATGAACACAAACAAATGAACAAACACGAATGAACACACACAAATGAACACACACAAATGAAAACACACAAATGAACACACACCAATAAACACACACAAATGAACACACACAAATGACCTTAAATGAACACACACAAATGAACATACACAAATGAACAAACACAAATGAACAAACACAAATGAACAAACCCAAATGAACTCACACAAATAAAAAAACACTAATGAATACTCACAAATGAACACACACAAATGAAAAAACACAAATGAACAAACACAACCACAAGCAAACTATAACAACCTCAAATTAACAAACACAACAACAAATAAACAAACACAAATGAATTCATTCCTAATGAAAAAAAACATCATCAAATAAAAAGTAACATTGAGTTGTACGAAAAGAAAAACCCCACATAAAACAGACAAAAGTGAAAGCAAAAACTGAAAAAACACAAAATACATGGGAAAAATACAAAGTAAAAAAAAGGATCACAAAAACACATTAAAAAACTAATGCAAAGAAACACACTTCTTGTGTGTAGCGTTGTTGTGTTGGACTGTCTATAGTTGTCTACACACCAAACATCAGTCCTCAGACCTGCACTGGGCGATGGTGTCGGCTCTGGTGGGGAACAAGCCTCAGTTCGTGAAGCTGCTGCTGGAGAACGGCGTGAGTCTCCGAGACTTCCTGGAGCAAGGTGAGACCTTGAGCGCCCTCTACAGGCAGCTGCCCAACTGCTTCTTCCTGGCCAAGCTGGCCAAGCGTGTCCACAGCTCTCAGAACAGGAGGAGGAAACTGTTCAGGATCAAGTCCAGGGTCAAGTCCAGGATCTCTTCCAGGAGAGGAGAAGGAATTGCTCTGAGTCACGTGTCAGCAGAAGTGCGCCACCTGCTGGGCAGTTTCACTCAACATCTCTACCCTCCACCTGCCAAACACCTGAGCCTGTCTGTGGAGGAAACTCCTTCAGTGAGTTCTTCTTCTACTCTCGATGGAGGGATGGAGGGATGGATGGATGGATGGATGGATGGTTAGTGGGTGGATGGATGGATGGATGGATGGATGGTTAGTGGATGGATGGATGGATGGATGGATGGATGGATGGATGGATGGATGGATGGATGGATGGATGGATAGAAGGATGGAGGGATAGAAGGATGGAGGGATAGAAGGATGGATGGATGGATGGATGGATGGATGGATGGATGGATGGATGGATGGATGGATGGATGGATGGATGGTTAGTGGATGGATGAATGGATGGATGGATGGATGGATGGATGGATGGATGGATAGATAGATAGAAGGATGGAGGGATAGAAGGATGGATGGATGGATGGATGGATAGAAGGATGGATAAAATAATGGATGTTAAAAAACTCATTGTTCTGGTCTCAGGTGTCCAGGAGTGAGTCAGGTCAGGTGTTCACTGGTCAAGAGTCTCTCATGGATCCAGCCAGAGATTTGTTCTTGTGGTCAGTGGTTCAATGTAACATGGAGCTGTCGGAGATCACCTGGGAACAGGTAAGCATGTGTGTGTGTGTATGTGTGTGTGTGTGTGTGTGTGTTTGTGTTTGTTTTGTAACACAGGGTGTGTGTGAAGCAGTGCAGTAGCGTAGAGGTGCTTGCATGCTGCTTGCGGCTTTCTGCTTTCAGCTACCGCCGCTGGCTAACCCCTCCTGGGGGTGAAAAGATGAGCCAAGTGCGTAAGCCTCCTCTGCCAGTACATAGCCTCTCAACCACCAAGACTCCTGCAGTGCCTCCGTGTGGCCACACATGTTAACTGGGTACCTTGCAGTCCCAGGCTAAACTGCAGGGGATCTCGGAGCAGCAGTGGGCCCCAGAGGTGTGGTGTGCAGGCCCATCAGCCAGTAGTCATGCCCTGACACCCATCAACGACTGCCCCAGTTATGGGCAAATAACCCACTGCCTTGTGGGTTAGTCTTTTGAAAAAAAGCATGTGCTGGCGATGCACAACAGGTGGGCCTAAACAAACTCGAGCTGCGTGGGATAGTGGTATTTGGAAGGGGGTACTTGTCAGGCATGGGATTGGTCAGGCCAACTCAAATGGCATGAGGCTACTGACCCTCTGCTCCGAGCACAACCTGACCATAACCAACACCATCTTCCAGCAAAAGAACAAACATAAAACATCATGGATGCACCCACGTTCCAAACACTGGCCCCTGATTGATTACATCATTGTGAGGCGCTGTGACATTGTGACGTTCTCCAAACCCGGGCCATGAGAGGTGCAGAATGCTGGACAGATCATTGCATGATAACGACCAAGGTCCTCATGAAAGGGCATCCCCCCCATGAGAAAACATGGAGCCAGTAGGAAGAGATGAGACTGTGCCCACCTGAAAGATTCCACAACTAGGAATGTGTTTCGTCGCTCACTGGCCGAGAAACTAGGGGAGCTAGAACCCCTCCTAAGTGGTGACAGTGCCACAGAACAACAATGGTCCTCTGTTACTGCAGCCCTTCAGGAAGCAGCAGCCCAATCAATAGTTTCAAAAGCAAGAATCATCAGGACTCGTTTGATAACAACTCAGATTCCATCCATAACCTGCTAGGCAGCATGCACAAGGCACATCAGGAAACCCTGAATAACCCCTCTTCCAGCAACGCCAGACAGAGATGGCAGAGATCGCGATGGGAAGTGCAGAGAACTTTCAGGTCCATGCAGAACGTTTGGTGGACGGAGAAGCCACGTGAAATTCAGGCATTCAAGGATAGAAAGGACATGCACAACTTCTATAACTCAGTGAAATCTATATAAGGCCCAACAAGTCACTGCATCACTCTCCTGAAAAAAAGCAGATGGGCTTAAAGTCCTGAAAGACCAAGATAGTATCCTAGTAAGGTAGGCTGAACATTTCAGCACCCTCCTAAATCTCCCAAATAAGGACTCTGATGCAGACCATCTTCCAAGAACTTCCCGAATTTCCCCCTATGGACAACCTTAGCCAACCGCCATCCTTCTTAGAAGTTCTGTCAGCTGTCTGCACCCTGAAGGATAACAAGTCTCTCGGCTCTGATAATATCCCTGCAGAACTGCTGAAACAGAGCATGAGAACATTACACCGCTACATAACCAAGGTCTGGGCTGATGAGAACATCCCACAGCAATGGAGAGACGCCACAATTGTCACTATATTTAAGAACAAAAGTGATAAGGCTGTCTGTGGTAACCATAGTGGCATATCACTTCTTGCTATGGCAGGCAAGGTCCTGGCCAGGTGATGCTTCAAAGGCTAATAAAAAACATCACGGAGCCAATGCTTCCTGAGTCGCAGTGCGGGTTTAGAAAGAACAGGAGCACAGTCGACCTGGTTTTTACAACTCGGCAACTGCAAGAAAAGATCAGGGAGAAACATCAAGACCTGTTTATGGCTTTTGTCGACCTCTCCAAAGCCCTCAACACTGTGAAGTTAGATCTCTTGTGGGACTTCCTAGTTTATAAACATCATCCGTCAATTCCATGATGGAATGACAGCTAGGGTGTCAATAAGAGGCCAAGAGTCTAGCCCATTCCCAGTGCGTACAGGGGTCAGACAAGGGTGTGTACTGGCACCAGTAATTTTTAACATCTTCCTCTTATCTGTCAGCTGGATGACAGACACAAGGACATCGAAGACAAGAATGGGGTAACAGTAGCATATAGGCTGGATGGTAACCTCTTTAATATTAGGAGGCTGCAGGCTTCAACCAAACTGCACAAGGTTAGGATACTTGAGTTGCAGTATGCGGATGACTGTGCTCTTGTATCTCACTCACCACAAGATGTGTACTAGATGCAGCAGCTAGGGCATACAGCAGGACGGGACTGACCATCGACACTGCCAAGACTGAGGTCATCTGCCAGTGGAGCAGCAACATCCCACCCACACCCCCTGTCTTCACTGTATCAGAGGAAAAACCGTCAGGGGTTCCATCTTTCAAATACCTGGGGAGGATTCTGTCTGAAGACAACAACACTGACATGGAGATCCAGTACAGAATTAATCAAGCAACAGCGGCCTATGGGAGACTCAGACGCCGGGTTTTCCAGAACAAAAACCTTCACTTAAGCACACAAATCTCTGTCTACCAAGCAGTCTGCATCACCACCCTCCTCTACAGCTGTGAAGCCTGGGTTACCTACAGCCGGCACATCAGGTCCCTGGAACAGTTCAACATCCGCTGTCTTCAGCGCATCCCTCGAATAACTTGGTGTGACCGAAGAGCCGCAAACTGAGATCCTGAGAAGAACAGGCTGCAAAAGTATTTTTGTATGGCAGTGCTCTGCTGAATGGTTATATATGTGTGTGTATATACATGTACATATGTGTATATACATGTGTGTATCCACAGTGAAGAGATTGTGTGTGTATATATGTGTATATACTTGTGTGTATCCACAGTGAAGAGATTGTGTGTGTATATATGTGTATATACATGTGTGTATCCACAGTGTACAGATTGTGTGTGTATATATGTATATATACATGTGTGTATCCACAGTGAAGAGATTGTGTGTGTATATATGTGTATATACATGTGTGTATCCACAGTGAAGAGATTGTGTGTGTATATATGTGTATATACATGTGTGTATCCACAGTGTACAGATTGTGTGTATATACATGTGTGTATCCACAGTGTACAGATTGTGTGTATATACATGTGTGTATCCACAGTGTACAGATTGTGTGTGTAAATACATGTGTGTATCCACAGTGTACAGATTGTGTGTGTATATATGTGTGTATCCACAGTGTACAGATTGTGTGTGTATATACATGTGTGTATCCACAGTGTACAGATTGTGTGTGTATACATGTGTGTATCCACAGTGTACAGATTGTGTGTATATACATGTGTGTATCCACAGTGTACAGATTGTGTGTGTATATACATGTGTGTATCCACAGTGTACAGATTGGGTGTATATACATGTGTGTATCCACAGTGTACAGATTGTGTGTGTATATATGTGTATATTCATGTGTGTATCCACAGTGAAGAGATTGTGTGTGTATATATGTGTATATACATGTGTGTATCCACAGTGTACAGATTGTGTGTGTATATATGTGTATATACATGTGTGTATCCACAGTGTACAGATTGTGTGTATATACATGTGTGTATCCACAGTGTACAGATTGTGTGTGTAAATACATGTGTGTATCCACAGTGTACAGATTGTGTGTGTATATATGTGTGTATCCACAGTGTACAGATTGTGTGTGTATATACATGTGTGTATCCACAGTGTACAGATTGTGTGTGTATACATGTGTGTATCCACAGTGTACAGATTGTGTGTATATACATGTGTGTATCCACAGTGTACAGATTGTGTGTGTATATACATGTGTGTATCCACAGTGTACAGATTGTGTGTATATACATGTGTGTATCCACAGTGTACAGATTGTGTGTGTATATATGTGTATATTCATGTGTGTATCCACAGTGTACAGATTGTGTGTGTATATATGTGTATATTCATGTGTGTATCCACAGTGTACAGATTGTGTGTGTATATATGTGTATATACATGTGTGTATCCACAGTGAAGAGATTGTGTGTGTATATATGTGTATATACATGTGTGTATCCACAGTGTACAGATTGTGTGTGTATATATGTGTATATTCATGTGTGTATCCACAGTGTACAGATTGTGTATGTGCTGCTCTGGCTGCCAGTAAGATCCTGAAGAACATGTCGATGGAAGGAAGTGATGCAGACGAGGTCGAGGACATGAGGCTGATGGCTCGACACTATGAGGACCATGCGATTGGTAATGTCTGGATGTTGACCTTCAACTCCTGTGTGTAACACGGGAAGGTGTGTGTGTGTGTGTGTGTGTGTGAGAAGGTGTGTTCACGCAGTGCTACAGCAGCGACGAGGAGCGAGCGAAGAAGTTGCTGGTGCGAGTCTCTCCGTTCTGGGGCAGAACCACGTGTCTGCGTCTGGCCCTGGAGGCCGACAACAAGAACTTCGTGTCTCTGTCGGGGGTTCAGGTGAGAAGAACACAAAAAACACAAACATTGTGTGTGATTTTACTATTTTTAAGATGAAAAATAACACAGTAGTTTAATAACACAATTACACAAACGTTGTAATATCTTCATACACTTTATATTTTAGCTTTTTTTCCTGAAATAATTCTGTTTGTTCTCAATGTTTTGAGGGTCATCTACCCCCCCTTTGTTGCATGGTCTACACCAGGGCTGTCAATTGAAAATAAGTTACAAAAATGTAACTTTTTGAGCACAAGATAAACTACAAATGAATAAACACAACCTCAAAGTAACCAACACAATCAACAATGAACAACCACCAATGAAAACTCAACCACAACAAACAAACATAAGAAAAAATGAACAAACACACAACAAACATGTATATTTGACCAGAAAAAAACTTGAAATTAACAAACACAACCAGAAATGAACTAAACATCAGATGAAAAACCACAAATTAACAACAACAACCTCAAGTGAACAAACACAAATGAACAAACACCGAATGAACACAAACACAAATAAAAAATACAACCTCAAGTGAACAAACACAAATGAACAAATGAAAAACATCACCAAATAAAGTGAGTTTCACAAAAAACAAAAACATAAAAGAGACAAAACACCAGATGACATGCAACACACAAGTGTAAAAACACAATTAAATGAAAAACAAAAAACGATAACACAGAAAAGAAAAAGACAAATCAAAGAGTATAAAAATACTTACACAAATGTAACTGACATCAGATCCAAGTAACATTGATGTGAATTTAAAGTCAACAAATCAAAACACAAAGTAACAATAACAATAAAACACAAATAAACCAAAGGAGTGTAAACTGAAAAAACACAACACCTATGTAAAAAACATCTAAAATATCACCAACTTTTGAAACAATTAAAAAAAAAAAGCAGAATACATGGAAAAAAAATCACAAAAATTGTTCTGACCTTGATTACAAAATACATTTTCTCCCCAAAAAATGCTGCTTGTTCTCAACGTTTTGGGGATCATCTACCCCCCCTTCGTTTCATGGTCAACAAAAACGAACAAAACATTATTAAACAACCACAGATGATCACACATAAAAACAAATGAACAAACACAACTAAAAATGAAGAAAATAAATATTGAACAACCACAGATGATCACACATAACAACAAATCAACAAACACAACTTCATTTTCTCCCCAAAAAATGCAGCTTGTTCTCAACGTTTTGAGGACCATCTACCCCCCCTTCGTTACATGGTCTACATCAAGTTCAGTTAAAAAACAAGTAACAAAAATGTTACTTTTCGACCACAAGATAAACTTGTTTTTCCTCCTAAAAAACACAAACAAATAGTCAGGAGTTTGAAACGTTGTTCCTCAGGCTCACCTGACCCAGATCTGGTGCGGAGAACTTTCCGTGGACAATCCTGTGTGGAAGGTTCTGACCTGCATGATCTTCTTCCCGCTCGTCTACACCGGCTTCCTGGTGTATCGGTGAGTGACGGCATGTTTCCCGGCAGATCTTCTTCTGATCGTCATCAGGAGAACGTTTGTGGTCACAGTCGTGCAGTAAACTTATTTTTTATTCATCGACTCCAGAGCAAACAAAGAGTCGTTTTCAGGATCTCAAAGATCGTCTCCTTAGAGTCAGTCGTGGACAATTTGGTGATTCATTGATGTTCTCTGCTGTTGAAGCATCTCATCATGTGTTTATTTACACTACAGTTTGTGTTTATTTACACTACAGTTTGTGTTTATTTACACTACAGTTTGTGTTTATTTACACTACAGTTTGTGTTTATTTACACTACAGTTTGTGTTTATTTACACTACAGTTTGTGTTTATTTACACTACAGTTTGTGTTTATTTACACTACAGTTTGTGTTTATTTACACTACAGTTTGTGTTTTTTTCTCTTAAAAGACAGAGAATTGTTTCCAAAATAACGTTTTCTTTTGCTTTTCTTCATCAAAACAACATAAAATATAATGATTGCAAATACAAATCTATTGTTTCACTAATTTCACTTTAAATAGCTGTTTATTGATCAACTCTGATCAATACACACTATATTGATTATCTTTCATTTGAAGTTTTTTCTTTGTACTTTTATTTTATTTAAAGATGTAGAAATGTTTGCAAAATATTTGTTTTTATTCAAAATATTTGTGGAATGTTATATAGATATTATTATTCAATATATTCAGTACATTTTTGTGTAGTTTATTTCTTTGTGTATTCGTTTTTTAAGACTCTTTAAAATGCTTGTATATTAATCTATAATACACAACTGGTAAGAAATATAATTATACTGTCAGTTAATATTTTATCTTGTGTATTAGAGTGTGTTTTTTTTAATATAATTTTGGTTTGTGTTGAAGCAAAGCTCCTAAAATTATCAATTTTATTATATTTTATCAATTATTTTACACCATTTGGAATTAAATAAGGAAGTAAAAAATATATTTATTAGAAAAATACTTTCAAAGTAATCTCTTCTTTGTTTAAAATAATTTGGAATTGATTGATTATATATATATATATATATATATATATATACATTTTTAATAATAGTTTCTGTTTTTGTCTTCAAATATTAAGAAATAATTCCTTCTTAATTTAAAATAATTTTGAATATTAATAAATCAATAAATATGTATCGATTTGTATTATATACTTATTAACACTAATTGAATATTTGTATTCTTTCTTGATCAATACAAAATCAAAATATCAAATTTTCATTTTTGTGCTAAATACACTAATATTTTATTCATTGTAATAGATTTGTTTTATACACTAATACTTATAAACGAAGAATACATTATTGTAAATGTTTGGCTCGACAGCAGCTTCTATAAATTAACTTTAAATATAGCTATTGATCAAACGTTTCTCTAAAAACAAAACTATATATTTTCACTTGTTAAAAACAGTCACTAAGTGTCGTTAATCTTCATCCAGACGCGACGAGATGATCCAGAGAGAGTCGAGGAGGAACAATCAGCTGAAGACCATGGAGTCGGTGACAGGAAGTGTGTTTCTGAAGAGGTCACGTGACCCGTGAGTGACCACCGACCACGTCAGAAGGGTCTCGAGAGTGAAGGTCTTGATCTCCGCAGGTTGTCCTCGGGCACGCCCTCGCTGGACTGCTGGTCCAGGCTGGTGGGCTTGTTCGGTTCCCCTCAGGTCAAGTTCTACTGGAGCATCGTGTCGTACTTCGTCTTCCTCTTCCTCTTCGCCGTGCTGCTGATGATGGACTTCCAGGAGACGCCGTCGCCCGCCGAGCTGCTGCTGTACGTCTGGCTGCTGTCGCTGCTCTGCGAGGAGGTCCGGCAGGTGAGGAGGTCTTTCTACGAAAGGGGTCTCGTTCGGGACTGACGTCGTCTCCAACATCTCAGATGTTCTACGACCCGGATGGGTTCGGGTTCCGGAAGAAGGCCAGGATTTACATCAAGGACATCTGGAACATCTTAGATGTTTCGTCCATCGTGCTCTTCTTCCTCGGCCTCGCGTTCAGGTTCGTTTTCTTTCTTCCTGGACTTAAGGATGAACTTATGAAAAACTCCTGCTCTCATGTAGTGAATGTTCTTCAAGACGCAGTAACTTCTCATCATGACCATGTTTTACACTTTATTACTTTATAAAGTTGCTCTGAAATCTGGACGAACGAGAGGTTACGAGAGTCTATTATGACGTAATAATGGATTCACTCCTCCTCCAGCTGTAATCACACTTTGTTTATACAACGAGTCCCTTGGAGGTGGAAACTTCCATGATTGATGATGCACAGTGACAAACCTCCATGTTTGACAAATCACAGCAGAGTAGGTGTGGTTATGGTCAACAAGATTTAATCTCCAACCGTGTCAGTGGGCGGAGCTTAAGATCATTTTCTAATGTCGATATTTCAATGAAAAGAGAGTTTTTTTTACAAACACACACTGATGATACAATAGAGTCACACATCACAACAACACACACACTGATGATAAAATAGAGTCACACATCACAACAACACACACACTGATGATAAAATAGAGTCACACATCACAACAACACACACACTGATGATACAATAGAGTCACACATCACAACAACACAAACACACTGATGATACAATAGAGTCACACATCACAACAACACACACACACTGATGATACAATAGAGTCACACATCACAACAACACACACACTGATGATACAATAGAGTCACACATCACAACAACACAAACACACTGATGATACAATAGAGTCACACATCACAACAACACACACACACTGATGATACAATAGAGTCACACATCACAACAACACACACACTGATGATACAATAGAGTCACACATCACAACAACACAAACACACTGATGATACAATAGAGTCACACATCACAACAACACACACACACTGATGATACAATAGAGTCACACATCACAACAACACACACACTGATGATACAATAGAGTCACACATCACAACAACACACACACACTGATGATACAATAGAGTCACACATCACAACAACACACACACTTATGATACAATAGAGTCACACATCACAACAACACACACACTGATGATACAATAGAGTCACACATCACAACAACACACACACTGATGATACAATAGAGTCACACATCACAACAACACACACACTGATGATACAATAGAGTCACACATCACAACAACACACACACTGATGATACAATAGAGTCACACATCACAACAACACACACACTGATGATACAATAGAGTGACACATTACAACACACACACACACATTGATGATATAATAGAGTCACACATCACGACAACACACACACACTGATGATACAATAGAGTCACACATCACAACAACACACACACTGATGATACAATAGAGTCACACATCACAACAACACACACACTGATGATACAAGAGAGTCACACATTACAACACACACACACACTGATGATACAATAGAGTCACACATCACAACAACACACACACTGATGATACAATAGAGTCACACATCACAACAACACAAACACACTGATGATACAATAGAGTCACACATCACAACAACACACACACACTGATGATACAATAGAGTCACACATCACAACAACAAACACACACTGACGATACAATAGAGTCACACATCACAACAACACACACACTGATGATACAATAGAGTGACACATTACAACACACACACACACACATTGATGATACAATAGAGTCACACATCACAACAACAAACACACACTGACGATACAATAGAGTCACACATCACAACAACACACACACACTGATGATACAATAGAGGCACAAATCACAACAACACACACACACACTGACGATACAATAGAGTCACACATCACAACAACACACACACACACTGACGATACAATAGAGTCACACATCACAACAACACACACACACACTGATGATACAATAGAGTCACACATCACAACAACACACACACTGATGATAAAATAGAGTCACACATCACAACAACACACACACTGATGATACAATAGAGTCACACATCACAACAACACAAACACACTGATGATACAATAGAGTCACACATCACAACAACACACACACACTGATGATACAATAGAGTCACACATCACAACAACACACACACTGATGATACAATAGAGTCACACATCACAACAACACAAACACACTGATGATACAATAGAGTCACACATCACAACAACACACACACACTGATGATACAATAGAGTCACACATCACAACAACACACACACTGATGATACAATAGAGTCACACATCACAACAACACAAACACACTGATGATACAATAGAGTCACACATCACAACAACACACACACACTGATGATACAATAGAGTCACACATCACAACAACACACACACTGATGATACAATAGAGTCACACATCACAACAACACACACACACTGATGATACAATAGAGTCACACATCACAACAACACACACACTTATGATACAATAGAGTCACACATCACAACAACACACACACTGATGATACAATAGAGTCACACATCACAACAACACACACACTGATGATACAATAGAGTCACACATCACAACAACACACACACTGATGATACAATAGAGTCACACATCACAACAACACACACACTGATGATACAATAGAGTCACACATCACAACAACACACACACTGATGATACAATAGAGTGACACATTACAACACACACACACACATTGATGATATAATAGAGTCACACATCACGACAACACACACACACTGATGATACAATAGAGTCACACATCACAACAACACACACACTGATGATACAATAGAGTCACACATCACAACAACACACACACTGATGATACAAGAGAGTCACACATTACAACACACACACACACTGATGATACAATAGAGTCACACATCACAACAACACACACACTGATGATACAATAGAGTCACACATCACAACAACACAAACACACTGATGATACAATAGAGTCACACATCACAACAACACACACACACTGATGATACAATAGAGTCACACATCACAACAACAAACACACACTGACGATACAATAGAGTCACACATCACAACAACACACACACTGATGATACAATAGAGTGACACATTACAACACACACACACACACATTGATGATACAATAGAGTCACACATCACAACAACAAACACACACTGACGATACAATAGAGTCACACATCACAACAACACACACACACTGATGATACAATAGAGGCACAAATCACAACAACACACACACACACTGACGATACAATAGAGTCACACATCACAACAACACACACACACACTGACGATACAATAGAGTCACACATCACAACAACACACACACACACTGATGATACAATAGAGTCACACATCACAACAACACACACACACTGACGATACAATAGAGTCACACATCACAACAACACACACACACTGATGATACAATAGAGTCACACATCACAACAACACACACACTGATGATATAATAGAGTCATACATCACAACAACAAACACACACTGACGATACAATGGAGTCACACATCACAACAACAAACACACACTGACGATACAATGGAGTCACACATCACAACAACAAACACACACTGACGATACAATAGAGTCACAATCTCTCTCATATTTATTTACTATCGAACCCTCAGGAAGGAAATGACAACAGTTTATTCAGACTCTTGCTAATACTTTGGTGTTTGCTTCATATACATTATGTTCTCGCCATGATCTCGTCTCTCATTGGTCGAATCCATCCTTGACCAGACTGACCACTGAGCTGTTCTACGCTGGAAAGATCATCCTCTGCATAGACTTCGTTGTCTTCTGCCTGCGTCTCATGGCCATCTTCACCATCAGCAAAACCCTCGGACCCAAGATCATCATCGTCAAGAAGATGGTGAGTCACGTACTTCAAAACTCTGTTGAAGTATATCATGATACAGGGTCAACGATACAATATATAGTGATAGTGTAGTAACAAGTATATATGTGTAGTATTGTCCAGTACTTGACTCTGGTGTTGTGATAGTGTAGTAACAAGTATATATGTATAGTATTGTCCAGTACTTGACTCTGGTGTTGTGATAGTGTAGTAACAAGAATATATATGTGTAGTATTGTCCAGTACTTGACTCTGGTGTTGTGATAGTGTAGTAACAAGTATATATGTGTAGTATTGTCCAGTACTTGACTCTGGTGTTGTGATAGTGTAGTAACAAGGATATATGTGTAGTATTGTCCAGTACTTGACTCTGGTGTTGTGATAGTGTAGTAACAAGTATATATGTATAGTATTGTCCAGTACTTGACTCTGGTGTTGTGATAGTGTAGTAACAAGAATATATATGTGTAGTATTGTCCAGTACTTGACTCTGGTGTTGTGATAGTGTAGTAACAAGTATATATGTGTAGTATTGTCGAGTACTTGACTCTGGTGTTGTGATAGTGTAGTAACAAGGATATATGTGTAGTATTGTCCAGTACTTGACTCTGGTGTTGTGATAGTGTAGTAACAAGTATATATGTGTAGTATTGTCCAGTACTTGACTCTGGTGTTGTGATAGTGTAGTAACAAGTATATATGTGTAGTATTGTCCAGTACTTGACTCTGGTGTTGTGATAGTGTAGTAACAAGTATATATGTGTAGTATTGTCCGAGTACTTGTCTCTGGTGTTGTGATAGTGTAGTAACAAGTATATATGTGTAGTATTGTCCAGTACTTGACTCTGGTGTTGTAGTATTTACAGACCACATGACTCTTGACGAAGTCGTAACTACTTTCATTTGTTTTCAAACCAAAATATGTCCAAACATCAGCTTTAAAAAAAGCTGCTGAAGTCACTGTATCCTCTCGTCCTCAGTCATCACTGTAACCTCTCGTCCTTAGACATTGCCGGGATCTCTTGTCAAGAATGTGGGGATATGATATATATCACGATACAGGGAGAACAATATAATATACTGTGAAATACGATGATACTGTAGGAACAAGGATATATTTTTGTAGTAGTCACTGTAATAGTCACTGTATCCTCTCGTCCTCAGTCGTCGCCGGGATTGCCTTCTTCCTTTAGCTGTGTAGAACGTAATGCTGCCATCTGTCGGCCGGAGGTTTAATTGCAACACAGCCTTTACATGCATGTAAATTGTAAATAGAATAAAAAAATTAATACATAGTATTATGAAGACAAGAAATTGCGATATTAAAGTGTATTTGTATTTTCTTACGACCCAATTTATTTCTACACAAACTTATTTATACGACCGTCTTGTATACGATATGACAAACCAACATCTACTTAACAAGCGGCTGTAGTCGACTGTATCCTCTCGTCCTCAGTCATAGCCCGGATTTCATTGTTCCTTTAGCTGCGGAGGCCGTAACGACTGCTGCCACCTAGTGGCCCGGAGGTTTAATTGCAACACAAAAATGAACAAATGCTGTGATAATTTGCTGCAGATGATGGACATGTTCATCTTCATGTGCTGCAGATGATGGACATGTTCATCTTCATGTGCTTCAGATGATGGACATGTTCATCTTCATGTGCTGCAGATGATGGACATGTTCATCTTCATCTGCTGCAGATGATGGACATGTTCATCTTCATGTGCTTCAGATGATGGACATGTTCATCTTCATGTGCTGCAGATGATGGACATGTTCATCTTCATGTGCCGCAGATGATGGACATGTTCATCTTCATGTGCCGCAGATGATGGACATGTTCATCTTCATGTGCCGCAGATGATGAACATGTTCATCTTCATGTGCTGCAGATGATGGACATGTTCATCTTCATGTGCTGCAGATGATGGACATGTTCATCTTCATGTGCTGCAGATGATGGACATGTTCATCTTCATGTGCCGCAGATGATGGACATGTTCATCTTCATGTGCTGCAGATGATGAACATGTTCATCTTCATGTGCTGCAGATTATGGACATGTTCATCTTCATGTGCCGCAGATGATGGACATGTTCATCTTCATGTGCTGCAGATGATGAACATGTTCATCTTCATGTGCTGCAGATGATGAACATGTTCATCTTCATGTGCTTCAGATTATGGACATGTTCATCTTCATCTGCTGCAGATGATGGACATGTTCATCTTCATGTGCTGCAGATGATGGACATGTTCATCTTCATGTGCTGCAGATGATGAACATGTTCATCTTCATGTGCCGCAGATGATGGACATGTTCATCTTCATGTGCTTCAGATGATGGACATGTTCATCTTCATGTGCTTCAGATGATAGACATGTTCATCTTCATGTGCTTCAGATGATGGACATGTTCATCTTCATGTGCTTCAGATGATGGACATGTTCATCTTCATGTGCTTCAGATGATAGACATGTTCATCTTCATGTGCTTCAGATGATGGACATGTTCATCTTCATGTGCTTCAGATGATGGACATGTTCATCTTCATGTGCTGCAGATGATGGACATGTTCATCTTCATGTGCTGCAGATGATGTACATGTTCATCTTCATGTGCTGCAGATGATGGACATGTTCATCTTCATGTGCTTCAGATGATAGACATGTTCATCTTCATGTGCTTCAGATGATGGACATGTTCATCTTCATGTGCTTCAGATGATGGACATGTTCATCTTCATGTGCTTCAGATGATAGACATGTTCATCTTCATGTGCTTCAGATGATGGACATGTTCATCTTCATGTGCTGCAGATGATGTACATGTTCATCTTCATGTGCTGCAGATGATGGACATGTTCATCTTCATGTGCTTCAGATGATGGACATGTTCATCTTCATGTGCTTCAGATGATAGACATGTTCATCTTCATGTGCTTCAGATGATGGACATGTTCATCTTCATGTGCTTCAGATGATAGACATGTTCATCTTCATGTGCTTCAGATGATGGACATGTTCATCTTCATGTGCTTCAGATGATGGACATGTTCATCTTCATGTGCTTCAGATGATAGACATGTTCATCTTCATGTGCTTCAGATGATGGACATGTTCATCTTCATGTGCTTCAGATGATGGACATGTTCATCTTCATGTGCTGCAGATGATGGACATGTTCATCTTCATGTGCTGCAGATGATGTACATGTTCATCTTCATGTGCTGCAGATGATGGACATGTTCATCTTCATGTGCTTCAGATGATAGACATGTTCATCTTCATGTGCTTCAGATGATGGACATGTTCATCTTCATGTGCTTCAGATGATGGACATGTTCATCTTCATGTGCTTCAGATGATAGACATGTTCATCTTCATGTGCTTCAGATGATGGACATGTTCATCTTCATGTGCTGCAGATGATGTACATGTTCATCTTCATGTGCTGCAGATGATGGACATGTTCATCTTCATGTGCTTCAGATGATGGACATGTTCATCTTCATGTGCTTCAGATGATAGACATGTTCATCTTCATGTGCTTCAGATGATGGACATGTTCATCTTCATGTGCTTCAGATGATGGACATGTTCATCTTCATGTGCTTCAGATGATAGACATGTTCATCTTCATGTGCTTCAGATGATGGACATGTTCATCTTCATGTGCTTCAGATGATGGACATGTTCATCTTCATGTGCTTCAGATGATAGACATGTTCATCTTCATGTGCTTCAGATTATGGACATGTTCATCTTCATGTGCTTCAGATGATAGACATGTTCATCTTCATGTGCTTCAGATGATAGACATGTTCATCTTCATGTGCTTCAGATGATGGACATGTTCATCTTCATGTGCTTCAGATGATGGACATGTTCATCTTCATGTGCTTCAGATGATGGACATGTTCATCTTCATGTGCTTCAGATGATGGACATGTTCATCTTCATGTGCTTCAGATGATAGACATGTTCATCTTCATGTGCTTCAGATGATGGACATGTTCATCTTCATGTGCCGCAGATGATGGACATGTTCATCTTCATGTGCTGCAGATGATGGACATGTTCATCTTCATGTGCTTCAGATGATGGACATGTTCATCTTCATGTGCCGCAGATGATGGACATGTTCATCTTCATGTGCTTCAGATGATAGACATGTTCATCTTCATGTGCTTCAGATGATAGACATGTTCATCTTCATGTGCTTCAGATGATAGACATGTTCATCTTCATGTGCTTCAGATGATAGACATGTTCATCTTCATGTGCCGCAGATGATGGACATGTTCATCTTCATGTTCCTGCTGAGCATCTGGGTCGTGGCCTACGGTGTGGCCAAGCAGGGGATCCTGATCCACAACGACCGGCGCCTGGACTGGATCCTGAGAGGAGCCGTGTACGAGCCGTACCTCATCATCTTCGGGAACTTCCCCAAGAACATGGACTGTGAGTTTCTCACCCAAGTTCTTCAGGTGTCGTTGGATATTGTTCAACATTTGAAACTTTGAATTTAACTCATTGAAGTTTTTTAAGCAGTGAATATTTTTTTAAACAATTGAATTAAATAAGTTCTACATTGAAAGGTTGAGTTTGTTGTTTTAATAAATCATTTAAGTCAATAATTATTATATTCAGAGAATTAAATAATTGAATGAAACCATAAAAATATAAATAGATAAATAGTAAAAAAAAGTTGCTTCAGTAAAAAAAGTTGCTTTAGTATAAAAATATAAATATATATCTTTTTGCACATAGAGTTTGATCATTTAATTCCATTCATTCAAAAATACATTTTCTAAAATTCAATGTTTTTCCATCCGAAGCCTTTTTAATACAATATAACAGTGTTTGTATGATATTCTACGTCATCACGTGATCGTCTGTGTGTCGCGTGATTGGCTAAAAGTTTATTTTAAATTGATCTATCGTTATTGTCATGAGTCTACATGTTCCTCCTTGTGTTGCTGGTTTTATTGTGAAATCCGCTCACTTCTGTGTCTGAGCTAGTCTTACTTCCTCCTGTCTGAGTAGTGATTGGTCCAGCCGTGTCTTGTTAGTCCCGCCCCCGGCTGCTGCTGATTGGTCCCCTGTCTTCTTAAGCCTCCACTCTCTGTCACGTCTACCTGTATCCTGTCGTTGAGTATTCCTGCTCCCTACCCTGTTTCCTTACCTTGTGCCAACCATTCCTGCCTCTTGTAAAATATAAAATTTGTAAAAACATGTTTACTTTAGAAAACATTCAAATGTGATTATTATTAAGTGTATATATATATATATATGAGATAATAGATTGACACTGCTCCTGCTCCTCCTCCTTCTCCTCCTCCTCCACCTCCTGCTCCTCCTCCTTCTCTTCCTGCTCCCCCTCCTCCTCTTCTCCTCATCCTCTCTCTTCTCCTCCTCCTCCTCTCCTCCTCCTGCCCCTTCTTCTCCTCCTCCTGCTCCTCCACCTCCTCCTCCTTCTCCTCCTGCTCCTCCTCCTCCCACTCCTCTTCTCCTCCTCCTCCTCCTCCTGCTCCTCCTCCTCCCTCTTCTCCTCCTCCTCTTCCTCCTCCTCCTCTTCTTCTTGTCCTCTCTCTTCTCCTCCTCCTCCTCTTCTCCTCCTGCTCCTCCTCCTGCTCCTCCTCAGACGCAGAGTTCGAGCTGGACTCCTGCAGCATGAATGGAACTGACCCTCTCAAGCCCAAGTGTCCAGTTCTCAATGAAAACCAAACTCCAGCTTTTCCCGAGTGGTTGACGATCATCATGTTGTGTGTTTACCTTCTGTTCGCCAACATCCTGCTGCTCAACCTGCTCATCGCCATCTTCAAGTACGTTCTTTTGCTTCTTCTTATACTTCTCCTTATCCTCCTTCTTGTTCTTCTTCTCCTTCTTCTTCTGCTTCTTCTTCTTCTTGTTCTTCTTCTCCTTCTTCTACTCCTTCTTGTTCTTCTTCTCCTCCTTCTACTCCTTCACCTCCTTCTTGTTCTTCTCCTTATCCTCCTTCTTGTTCTTCTTCTGCTTCTTCTTCTGCTTCTGCTTCTTCTTCTTCTTGTTCTTCTTCTCCTTCTTCTACTCCTTCTCCTTCTTGTTCTTCTTCTCCTTCTTCTACTCCTTCTCCTCCTTCTTGTTCTTCTACTTATCCTCCTTCTTGTTCTTCTTCTTCTTCTGATTCTTCTTCTGCTTCTTCTACTCCTTCTTCTTCTGATTCTTCTTCTGCTTCTTCTACTCCTTCTTCTTCTGATTCTTCTTCTGCTTCTTCTACTCCTTCTCCTTCTTCTCATTCTTGTTCTTCTCCTTTGCCTCCTCCTTTTCTTCTCCTTCGCCTCCTCCTTTTCTTCTCCTCCTCCTTTTCTTCTTCGCCTCCTCCTCCTTTTCTTCTTCTTCGCCTCCTCCTCCTTCTCCTTTCCTTCTCCTTCTTCTTCTTCGCCTCCTCCTCCTTTTCTGCTTCTTCGCCTCCTTCTCCTTCTTTTCTTCTCCTTCGCCTCCTCCTCCTCCTTCTTCTTCTTCTTCTTCTTCTTCTTCTCCTCCTCCTCCTCCTCCTCCTCCTCCTCCTCCTCCTCCTCCTCCTCCTTCTTCTCCTCCTCCTCCTCCTCCTCCTCCTCCTGCACTCACCACTCTTGTACCGTCTCTGCTGCTCCAGCTTCACGTTCCAGGAGGTCCAGGACAACACCGACAGGATCTGGAAGTTCCAGAGATACGAGCTGATCAAGGAGTACCACAGTCGACCTGCTCTTCCTCCTCCCTTCATCCTCTTCAGCCACATCTACCTGTTCGTCAGGAGCGTGACGCTGCACAGACCCTGCATCCAGTCCAAGGACTTCAGTGAGTTTTACTGTAGACTTGAGCCTCAGCCGTCATCACAGTCCACACTAGACTCGAAGATGAGTTTATTTATTTTTTATATTATTCTTTATTTGTATTATTATTGTGTATTTTTTGCAATTTTTGCTACGAAATGAAAAAAAGTTCAAAATTAATTTAAATGTTTTTACTTTAATTAACTTCCTGTAATGTTTTGTTTTTTTTGGTGAAAAAAATGTTTTATACATTTGGTTAAAAAACAACTATTTGAATGTTTATTTTTACACAAAATTACTTCTTCTTCTTTTACTTCTTATTCTTCTACTACTACTTCTTCACGTTCTACTACATATTCTCGTTCTACTACTACTTTTTCTTGTTCTACTACTACTTATTCTCATTCTACTACTACTTCTTCTCATTCTACTACTACTTTTTCACGTTCTACTACTTTTTCTTGTTCTACTACTACTTATTCTCGTTCTACTACTACTTATTCTCGTTCTACTACTACTTCTTCACGTTCTACTACTACTTATTCTCGTTCTACTACTACTTCTTCTCATTCTACTACTACTTATTCTCGTTCTACTACTATTTTTCTTCTTCTACTACTACTTTTTCTCGTTATACTACTACTTCCTCTCGTTCTGCTACTACTTCCTCTCGTTCTACTACTACATCTTCTCATTGTACTACTACATCTTCTCATTCTACTACTACATCTTCTCATTCTACTACTACATCTTCTCATTCTACTAATACATCTTCTCGTTCTACTACTACTTCTTCATGTTCTACTACTACTTATTCTCGTTCTACTACTATTTTTCTTCTTCTACTACTACTTCTTCTCGTTCTACTACTACTTCTTCATGTTCTACTACTACTTCTTCTCGTTTAAACTAGAAACTAGATGAGTTTCTTTTTCTTTATATTATTATTGTGTGTGATTTATTTGACGAGGGTGTCTGTGGTCCAGGGGACGAGCTGCACCAGGTGCAGGAGGAGGAGCTCCTGTCCTGGGAGACCCTGATGAAGGATCGGTACCTCGTGTCTTCTCAGCAGCAGCAGCGTCAGACCCTCGAGCAGCGCGTCCAGGACACGGCGCAGAGGTCTGGACCTGCACTTACGAGCTCAGCACACCAGGGGGAGCCCTCACGTATACGATCGATTCTCGAGCGTCACAACTTTTTCTATTGGTTCGTTAGAATCGAACTTTATTGATCAGTAGAGAAAACCAAATACGTTTCAGTAAAAAAAAAAGTATGTCTTTATATTTTGCAATTTTTACTACGAAATGAACAATAGTTAAAAATGAATTTAAACGTTTTTAGTTTAATTCACTTCCTGTAATGTTTTTTTTTCTTTTTTTGTGTGAAAAATGTTCACATGTTTCATACATTTGGTTAAAAAAAACAACTAATTTATTACTTATTTTTACACAAAATTACTCCTTATTCTACTTCTGCTTCTACTTCTTCACGTTCTACTACTTATTCTCATTCTACTACTACTATTTCTCGTTCTACTACTACATCTTCTCATTCTACTACTACATCTTCTCATTCTACTACTACATCTTCTCATTCTACTACTACATCTTCTCGTTCTACGACTACTTCTTCTACTTCTACTACTACATATTCTCGTTCTACTACTACTTCTTTACGTTCTACTACTTATTCTCCTTCTGCTACTACTTTTTTTGTTCTACTACTACTTATTCTCGTTCTACTACTACTTCCTCTCGTTCTGCTACTACTTTTTCTCGTTCTACTACTACATATTCTCGTTTTACTACTACTTATTCTCGTTCTACTACTACTTCCTCTCGTTCTACTACTACTTTTTCTCGTTCTACTACTACATATTCTCGTTTTACTACTACTTATTCTCGTTCTACTACTACTTCCTCTCGTTCTGCTACTACTTTTTCTCGTTCTACTACTACATATTCTCGTTTTACTACTACTTATTCTCGTTCTACTACTACTTCCTCTCGTTCTACTACTACTTTTTCTCGTTCTACTACTACATATTCTCGTTTTACTACTACTTATTCTCGTTCTACTACTACTTCCTCTCGTTCTGCTACTACTTTTTCTCGTTCTACTACTACATATTCTCGTTTTACTACTACTTATTCTCGTTCTACTACTACTTTTTCTCGTTCTGCTACTACTTCCTCTCGTTCTACTACTACTTTTCTCGTTCTACTACTACATATTCTCGTTCTACTACTACTTCCTCTCGTTCTACTACTACTTCCTCTCGTTCTGCTACTACTTCCTCTCGTTCTACTACTACATCTTCTCATTCTACTACTACATCTTCTCATTCTACTACTACATCTTCTCATTCTACTACTACATCTTCTCATTCTACTACTACATCTTCTCATTCTACTACTACATCTTCTCGTTCTTCTACTACTTATTCTCATTCTTTTACTACTTCTTCTCTATCTAAACTTGTTTTATAATAAAATACTTGCTTTATGTACGTTAATGTATTTTCACAGACTCTTATAATTAACTGTTCATGATGAGTTGGTTAATAAAGGTTTGTTGACTCAGAGTGAAAGCGATCAGTGAGCGGCTGGAGAGAGAGGAGAGGATCACTGCTGCTGCCTTGCTCAAGAGACTGTCCAGCCTGGAGGAGCAGGTCGGGATTTACTTTAGTTCGTCTCGATTCTTTCACTGAATGTTTCCCTGCGTTCAGTTCATCCAGTCCACGTCCGTCCTGCAGAGCATCGTGGAGAGTCTGAGGTCTTCACAAGATCCACAAGGTCTGAGGTCTTCATCCTCTCACACCTGATGAAGACTTGAACTTTCATTCTTCTCTGAAGCTCCACCTGTTCCGGCCCAGAGGTCCATGATCTACGAGGAACCAGAGTCTCCGGTCGTCCATGTGAAGTCTCGTCAGCTTCACTACCTCGACTCCAAACTGAGACGCTTCCCTGTGCCCGACGAGAAGGTGCCGTGGGAGGTGAGAGGTGTTTATACGTGTCATGATACTACGATACCATATAGAGTGATACTGTAGTAACAAGTACTTATGTGTAGTATTGTCCAGTACTTGACTCTGGTGTTGTGATAGTGTAGTAACAAGTATATATGTGTAGTATTGTCCAGTACTTGACTCTGGTGTTGTGATAGTGTAGTAACAAGTATATATGTGTAGTATTGTCCAGTACTTGACTCTGGTGTTGTGATAGTGTAGTAACAAGTATATATGTGTAGTATTGTCCAGTACTTGACTCTGGTGTTGTGATAGTGTAGTAACAAGGATATATGTGTAGTATTGTCCAGTACTTGACTCTGGTGTTGTGATAGTGTAGTAACAAGGATATATGTGTAGTATTGTCCAGTACTTGACTCTGGTGTTGTGATAGTGTAGTAACAAGTATACATGTGTAGTATTGTCCAGTACTTGACTCTGGTGTTGTGATAGTGTAGTAACAAGGATATATGTGTAGTATTGTCCAGTACTTGACTCTGGTGTTGTGATAGTGTAGTAACAAGTATATATGTGTAGTATTGTCCAGTACTTGACTCTGGTGTTGTGATAGTGTAGTAACAAGGATATATGTGTAGTATTGTCCAGTACTTGACTCTGGTGTTGTGATAGTGTAGTAACAAGTATATATGTGTAGTATTGTCCAGTACTTGACTCTGGTGTTGTGATAGTGTAGTAACAAGGATATATGTGTAGTATTGTCCAGTACTTGACTCTGGTGTTGTGATAGTGTAGTAACAAGAATATATGTGTAGTATTGTCCAGTACTTGACTCTGGTGTTGTGATAGTGTAGTAACAAGTATACATGTGTAGTATTGTCCAGTACTTGACTCTGGTGTTGTGATAGTGTAGTAACAAGGATATATGTGTAGTATTGTCCAGTACTTGACTCTGGTGTTGTGATAGTGTAGTAACAAGAATATATGTGTAGTATTGTCCAGTACTTGACTCTGGTGTTGTGATAGTGTAGTAACAAGGATATATGTGTAGTATTGTCCAGTACTTGACTCTGGTGTTGTGATAGTGTAGTAACAAGAATATATGTGTAGTATTGTCCAGTACTTCACTCTGGTGTTGTGATAGTGTAGTAACAAGTATATATGTGTAGTATTGTCCAGTACTTGACTCTGGTGTTGTGATAGTGTAGTAACAAGAATATATGTGTAGTATTGTCCAGTACTTGACTCTGGTGTTGTGATAGTGTAGTAACAAGGATATATGTGTAGTATTGTCCAGTACTTGACTCTGGTGTTGTGATAGTGTAGTAACAAGAATATATGTGTAGTATTGTCCAGTACTTGACTCTGGTGTTGTGATAGTGTAGTAACAAGAATATATGTGTAGTATTGTCCAGTACTTGACTCTGGTGTTGTGATAGTGTAGTAACAAGAATATATGTGTAGTATTGTCCAGTACTTGACTCTGGTGTTGTGATAGTGTAGTAACAAGGATATATGTGTAGTATTGTCCAGTACTTGACTCTGGTGTTGTGATAGTGTAGTAACAAGAATATATGTGTAGTATTGTCCAGTACTTCACTCTGGTGTTGTGATAGTGTAGTAAAAGTATATATGTGTAGTATTGTCCAGTACTTGACTCTGGTGTTATGATAGTGTAGTAACAAGAATATGTGTAGAGTTGTCGAGTACCTGACTCTGGTGTTATGATAGTGTAGTAACAAGTATATATGTGTAGTATTGTCCAGTACTTGACTCTGGTGTTGTGATAGTGTAGTAACAAGGATATATGTGTAGTATTGTCCAGTACTTGACTCTGGTGTTGTGATAGTGTAGTAACAAGGATATATGTGTAGTATTGTCCAGTACTTGACTCTGGTGTTGTGATAGTGTAGTAACAAGAATATATGTGTAGTATTGTCCAGTACTTGACTCTGGTGTTGTGATAGTGTAGTAACAAGTATATATGTGTAGTATTGTCCAGTACTTGACTCTGGTGTTGTGATAGTGTAGTAACAAGGATATATGTGTAGTATTGTCCAGTACTTGACTCTGGTGTTGTGATAGTGTAGTAACAAGAATATATGTGTAGTATTGTCCAGTACTTGACTCTGGTGTTGTGATAGTGTAGTAACAAGAATATATGTGTAGTATTGTCCAGTACTTGACTCTGGTGTTGTGATAGTGTAGTAACAAGTATACATGTGTAGTATTGTCCAGTACTTGACTCTGGTGTTGTGATAGTGTAGTAACAAGAATATATGTGTAGTATTGTCCAGTACTTCACTCTGGTGTTGTGATAGTGTAGTAACAAGTATATATGTGTAGTATTGTCCAGTACTTGACTCTGGTGTTATGATAGTGTAGTAACAAGAATATGTGTAGAGTTGTCGAGTACCTGACTCTGGTGTTATGATAGTGTAGTAACAAGTATATATGTGTAGTATTGTCCAGTACTTGACTCTGGTGTTGTGATAGTGTAGTAACAAGGATATATGTGTAGTATTGTCCAGTACTTGACTCTGGTGTTGTGATAGTGTAGTAACAAGTATATATGTGTAGTATTGTCTAGTACTTGACTCTGGTGTTGTGATAGTGTAGTAACAAGTATATATGTGTAGTATTGTCCAGTACTTGACTCTGGTGTTGTGATAGTGTAGTAACAAGTATATATGTGTAGTATTGTCCAGTACTTGACTCTGGTGTTGTGATAGTGTAGTAACAAGTATATATGTGTAGTATTGTCCAGTACTTGACTCTGGTGTTGTGATAGTGTAGTAACAAGTATATATGTGTAGTATTGTCCAGTACTTGACTCTGGTGTTGTGATAGTGTAGTAACAAGGATATATGTGTAGTATTGTCGAGTACCTGACTCTGGTGTTGTGATAGTGTAGTAACAAGTATATATATGTAGTATTGTCCAGTACTTGACTCTGGTGTTGTGATAGTGTAGTAACAAGGATATATGTGTAGTATTGTCCAGTACTTGACTCTGGTGTTGTGATAGTGTAGTAACAAGTATATATGTGTAGTATTGTCCAGTACTACTCTGAGTATAATAACGTCTAATATTCCAGGTGAGCTTCAGCTGCTACTCACCCACTGACTCCACCTCAGAAGTGGGCGGAGACTGCGTGGACAGGTACGTCATGATCTCAGGTGAACATCAGTTTATTGATGAAACAAATGATCCACACAGAGCTGAAGACGAAGGACCACAGAACCACAGGAACCCTGGAGGGAGAACCGGCATCACGGGTCGAGGGGCTCTGACTCGCTTCGGACCCAACCTTCGTCTGGACCTGGTTCTGACCCGGTCGGTGGATCCTCGCTGGTTCTGTGATGGTTTTATTGTTGGGATCTTCTGGTTGTGCAGCTGGAACCAGAGTGATTCTCCTGAGCTGGAGGTGCTGCTGGTGGAGGACGAGCACTGGAGGAGTTTCCTTCTTCCTGGAGTGAGTTTGAACCACTTTGACGTCATTCTTTCATCATTTAAAATTTAAATTATTTTTTGTGTTTGTAAATTATTGAACTTGAATTTTTTCTAAATAAATAAATGTTTTTTTCACAAGTTTGATATTTTTAATTCCAATAATTATAAATTATGTTTTTCTAAATGTAATATATTTTCAATAATAATATAATAAACTATAATTCATAGTTTTTTTTAATTATATAAACAATTAAATAAATAACATTCAATATAAAATTAAATACAAAATTCAATATAAAATTCAATATGAAATTCAATACAAAATTCAATATATAATTCAATACAAAATTCAATATATAATTCAATACAAAATTCAATATGAAATTCAATATATAATTCAATATAAAATTAAATACAAAAATAAATATGAAATTGAATATATAATTCTATATACAATTAAATAAAAATTAAATATGAAATTCAATGTAAAAGTCAATGTAAAATTCAATATAGAATTAAATACAAAATTAAATAAAAAATTCAATATGAAATTCAATAAAAAATTTAATATAAAATTCAATGTAAAATTCAATGTAAAATTCAATATAAAATTCAATATGAAGTTCAATATAAAATTGGCGGTATAATAGAAGTACTGAGATACAGCCAATCATGGGGCACACAGACGATCACGTGATCGATTGGCGGCACTATTATACCAACGTATTTTAATATTCTAAATGTAATATATTTGAATTTGTAGGCTTTTAAATTCAATATAGAAATATTGGAATTAGGGTCACATGATCATCTGCGTACCTCATGATTGGCTCTGTGCTCTGTTGGTTTTGTCTGGTGATACTATTATACCAACATTTATATATATTGAATTAAAAAGTCTAAAAATAATACAAAATATTGAATGTTAGCTTGCCGTTTGTGTAAAAAAAACAATTATTCATTTTGAAAATTCAATTATTAATAAAATAAACAAATGATTGAATTAATTCAAAACAATAATTTTAAAAAGTAAAGTTTCAACATTTGTTAAATGAGTTCAATCCTCTGAAGTCACTGATGATGTCACAGGGTCCAGTGGAGTCACGTGACCTCCTGCCTCAGAGTCTGAAGACGATCCTGGGCCTGAAACTGTACCAGGAGGTCAACAGGAAGTCGGCGACGGCAACAAAGGTCGTCAGGAAGTTGTGTCGCTGCACGTGTGAGGAGTCGTGTCGAGTGTGTGTTTGTGCCGCAGGTGTTCGAAGGCTACGTGGACGACAGCAGGAACACGGACGAGGCGTGGGTGGAGACGTCCGTCCTGAACCTCCACCTGGTCCGGTCCAGCCCGGAGGACCTCAAGATCATGACCCTGGTCGGTGCTTCCGTCATGTGATCGAATACTGTCTTCTGATTGGTCGTCCGAGAGTCCGTTCTTTATCCAATCGCCGTTGTCGTTTCGTCGTGTTTGTCGCCCGAGCGTTCGCGCCAAACGTCAGCTCGACTGTGATTTAACTCAAATGTTTGTTGTTTTGTAGATCAGCGTCAGAAACAGCGCCCTCAAGTGGAAGGAGGTGAGCAGCGCGACAGGACTTTGCCCGGACCAGAGCGACGCTTTACGACGAGTCGCGGAGGAAGTCGAGGGACAGTTTCGACCATTTCCTTCATGCGACGCAGCCTCGTAGTTCGAATCCAGGAAGTGCTCACGAGCCACGAGTGCTGGAGATGAAAGTGTGTTAGATGTGATTCACTGACTCACTTCCAGACACGATGAAGTTCACCAGGATAGATTCTCTCAGGGGCCACGAGGGGCCGTCAAACTAAATCAGAATCAGAATCCTTTATTTGTCCCGCGAGGGGAAATTCGGTTTAAATGAAAATAAAATGAAAAAAATCTAAATAAACTATAAATAAACTATAAATAAACTAAATAAAATAATATCAATAAACCAAAGAAGGGAGAAAGTAAAAGAAGAAAAAAAAAGATTTATTGTTATAAGGCTAATGAATTATATTCCACAAATTACAATTTTTATTGCATATTATTATATTACCTTTAATTATACATAAATTCTAACTATATGACATGAAAAGACAAATAAAAGAAGGTAAGAAATGATCGAGCAAATGCTGTCATTAAACAAAAGAAATATGACAAGATTGTTTTTTATTGCACCTTGTTTTATTTTTACAATAATAAAAAACTTTGAACGAGAACAATAAAAAAAAAAAAAGAAGGAAAAAAAGGTTTGAATGAAAAACGTTCTGAATATAAGATAAAAAAATGGTGCTTTATTGTTTCTAATTTCATGATATATGTTGTTTCTTAGTATAAATCATGGACAGAAAACGATATTACGGAAGTACCACAACATTGGTATGAAACATGAAAATGTTGTCTAAAAATGTCTTATTATACAATTTTAATTACTTCATTAGAATGTTTTAAATCAAATAATAATAATAATAATTTTAATTTATATTTCTTAGAATTTAAATAGAAACTATGGACACAACAAATATGAATAATTCAATATTCTATTATAATATTTCATCTGTTCTTCAAACATTTGTTTGATAAATAACTAAAGTTAAGATTTCTGTCATTTAAAAAAAACATATATTTATTATAGCACAAGAAGCAAAAGAAACACATTCTGAGTTTTAAATGACCATCTGGATCCACGAATCAGTTGAAGGTCAATCACTCACTGACATCACAGGACAAGTTGTGTGCAGCGTGTTGTGCAAGTCAGTGAAGGATCGCTTCTGCCCCCTGCTGTCCCAGCGATATATTGTTAGCAAATCATTTCAAAATAAAATAACCAACAAACGCATCAAATAAGTATAAATATAAAAATGATGTTAATTCATGTTTTTCTAGTTTGTTCATGAACTCAATGGAAAACAAACATTTAAAGATGATCAAAGCTTGGTAGCAAATATTCTTGTAATCCTTGATTTAATGATAAAGTTACACAAATATAAAGTGTCGTACACACAAGTTTTTAATTGACACAATAATATTACTTTAATAACATGTATTGTTTTTGTTTTTTTGTATACATAATATAAACCTGAATTTCATGTTTACGTTGATTTTATGAAACGATTTCAGGTGCATCATGGGTAGTCTTAGGGGAGATATTTAAATCAATCAATAAAAAGTATCGATTCCACATTAGTGGTTCAATAAATAATCAACACGTACTTCCATCAAAACTTGCCTCTATTGTGTCTCTTTAAACATATCAACAACTTGACACTTTTATTATTATTTAAAGAACTAAACCGAACTTGAATGATGAATGTTTTGTGTTTATATCCTTCAATAAAGCACTTTAAGTTCCTGTGTTTGTTCATGTTGATATTTACTTGTTTATTGAAATGTACATAAAAAAAACATCTTGAAAAAAGAAAGGAAATTGTCACGAACTACAGGTGGTTTTTGGTACTGCAGTTAATTATACGGTTATTTTAAATGTTATTTTTCAATTCTTTTTTTGGAATACTCACGATAAACGTATTTTAAATTATTAAAAACACTGTCACCATCAAACGGTTATTATTAAAGTTAAATAAATAACTATTTTTTAAAGACAATTATAAAATACCACACATACTTGAACTTTAAAAATATTTTATAAAAAAAAAAAAAGGTTTCGGTTTCTGCGGGTGACATAGGATCATAAATGTGAAACAGGAGTCTTCACTCGAATAGATATTTTTCAGTTCAGGATTAAAATCGTGTTATGCTTTTACAACGCGTTCTTTTTATTCAACAAATACATAATTAAACTATTTTCTTCGGTTAAAAATAATAAATTACGTAGAATCTTCCACTAGTCGGATTTTCCCAGATTAGAAATAAAACCGTTTCCAGAGTCACGTCAGATATCGCTTCGTTTGACGATCTTTGGCCGCGAACGCCGGGATTTACAGGTGCCAGCAGCCGGATGTGACGTCAAACCGAGACCGTTCGCTCTGATTGGTCGCGGGATGGATGGACTGAGGCAGAGCTGCTGACGGAGGCGAGGATTCCAGCGACAGCGAATGGTAAAAAAAAACATCATTTATTTTCTTAATATTCCTTCAAACATCCTCTCGTTTTATTTTGAATCGTCAACACACGGTGTCGAGACGAGGTGTGACGTCACGGAGGAGAGTCTCGAGCACGCGCGTCGCTGAAACTCTTGATATTGTTTACGTTGCATTGACATTAAAAGTGGATTTAAATCCGATAAAAGTGAAGATAAACAGTGGTTTGAGTTCGAGCGAGAGGCGCCTGTTCTGTTCCTTATGTAACTGAGAAGATGTTGAGCAGCTGATCCTCGTGAAGACGCTGCTGTTGGAGCTGAAATGATAGACTTGAGTCTGTTATTATTGTTATTATTGTTATTATTGTTGCTTCTCTGCTCGGTTGTGTTGTTGCTACGTGGCTTTAACCCTGAAGACACGTTATTCATGTCGTTTATTGTATGTTCTTATAAGTGTTATTATAGTTATTTATACATTATTTATTGTATATTCTTACTTTCTACGATCTTCTTTATGACACGTATTATTATAGTTATTTATATTTTATTATTTATTGTATATTCTTGCTTTCTGCGATCAGATTCATGACAAGTATTATTATATTATTTATTGTATATTCTTACTTTCTACGATCATATTTATGACAAGTATTATTATAGTTATTTGTATATTATTTATTGTATATTCTTACTTTCTACGATCCGATTTATGACAAGAATTATTATAGTTATTTATTTATTATTTATTGTATATTCTTACTTTCTACGATCAGATTTATGACAAGAATGATTATAGTTATTTATATATTGTTTATTGTATATATTTACTTTCTTCAATCAGATTTATGACACGTATTATTATAGTTATTTATATATTATTTATTAATATTCTTACTTTCTGCGATCCGATTTATGACACGTGTTATTATAGTTATTTATATATTATTTATTAATATTCTTACTTTCTGCGATACGATTTATGACACGGATTATTATAGTTATTTATATATTCCTTATTGTATATTCTTACTTTCTACGATCCGATTTATGACACGGATTATAATAGTTATTTGTATATTATTTATTGTATATTCTTACTTTCTACGATCCGATTTATGACACTTGTTATTATAGTTATTTATATATTATTTATTAATATTCTTACTTTCTACGATCCGATTTATGACACGGATTATAATAGTTATTTGTATATTATTTATTGTATATTCTTACTTTCTACGATCCGATTTATGACACGTGTTATTATAGTTATTTATATATTATTTATTGTATATTCTTACTTTCTACGATCCGATTTATGACACGTGTTATTATAGTTATTTATATATTATTTATTAATATTCTTACTTTCTGCGATCCGATTTATGACACAGATTATTATAGTTATTTATATAATATTTATTGTATATTCTTACTTTCTACGATCCGATTTATGACACGTATTATTATAGTTATTTATATATTATTTATTAATATTGTTACTTTCTGCGATCAGATTTATGACACGTGTTATTATAGTTATTTGTATATTATTTATTAATATTCTTACTTTCTACGATCCGATTTATGATACATATTATTATAGTTATTTATATATTATTTATTAATATTGTTACTTTCTGCGATCAGATTTATGACACGTGTTATTATAGTTATTTGTATATTATTTATTGTATATTCTTACTTTCTGCGATCATATTTACGTAAACAACAACGAGACATAGAAGTATAAATTGACAACTTTACAGAACGTAACACTGATTGGTCGAAGTGTGCATTTAAGAAATGCTTGATTTATACGATAAAAAATTATAAATGATCACATGTTTTAGATATAAATATCGCACGTGCCAATATCGCAATATCGATATATATTTTCCATATATAGTCTAGCCTTAGTTTGTGTACTACAAAAAGTCCACAGTGTTGATACTAATTTTTTCCTCTGATATTTAAAGACTTTTTCATCACAAGTAACTATTTATCTTCTTGTACGATCAAAATGGAGAAGAAACAATTCCAGTTGGTTTTCCCTCTTTTATTAGTGATTCATGTGTTTGTTTTCCTCCTTTGTATTAGTGATTTATGTGTTTGTTTTCTCTCTTTTAATTAGTGATTTATGTGTTTGTTTGTTTCCCCTCTTTTATTAGTGATTCATGTGTTTGTTTTCCTCCTTTGTATTAGTGATTTATGTGTTTGTTTTCTCTCTTTTAATTAGTGATTTATGTGTTTGTTTGTTTCCCCTCTTTTATTAGTGATTCATGTGTTTGTTTTCCTCCTTTGTATTAGTGATTTATGTGTTTGTTTTCTCTCTTTTTATTAGTAATTTATGTATTTGTTTTCTGTCTTTTTATTAGTGATTCATGTGTTTGTTTTCCTCCTTTGTATTAGTGATTTATGTGTTTGTTTTCTCCCTTTTTATTAGTGATTTATGTGTTTGTTTGTTTTCCCTCTTTTATTAGTGATTCATGTGTTTGTTTTCTCCCTTTTTATTAGTGATTCATGTGTTTGTTTTCTCTCTTTTTATTAGTGATTTATGTGTTTGTTTGTTTTCCCTCTTTTATCAGTGATTCATGTGTTTGTTTTCTCCCTTTTTATTAGTGATTCATGTGTTTGTTTTCTCTCTTTTTATTAGTGATTTATGTGTTTGTTTTCTCTCTTTTTATTAGTGATTCATGTGTTTGTTTTCTCTCTTTTTATTAGTGATTTATGTGTTTGTTTGTTTTCCCTCTTTTATCAGTGATTCATGTGTTTGTTTTCTCCCTTTTTATTAGTGATTCATGTGTTTGTTTTCTCTCTTTTTATTAGTGATTTATGTGTTTGTTTGTTTTCCCTCTTTTATCAGTGATTCATGTGTTTGTTTTCTCCCTTTTTATTGGTGATTCATGTGTTTGTTTTCTCCCTTTTTATTAGTGATTCATGTGTTTGTTTTCTCCCTTTTTATTAGTGATTCATGTGTTTGTTTTCTCCCTTTTTATTAGTGATTCATGTGTTTGTTTTCTCTCTTTGTATTAGTGATTTATGTGTTTGTTTTCTCCTTTTTTATTAGTGATTCATGTGTTTGTTTTCTCCCTTTTTATTAGTGATTCATGTGTTTGTTTTCTCCCTTTTTATTAGTGATTCATGTGTTTGTTTTCTCCCTTTTTATTAGTGATTCATGTGTTTGTTTTCTCTCTTTGTATTAGTGATTTATGTGTTTGTTTTCTCCTTTTTATTAGTGATTCATGTGTTTGTTTTCTCTCTTTGTATTAGTGATTTATGTGTTTGTTTTCTCCTTTTTTATTAGTGATTCATGTGTTTGTTTTCTCCCTTTTTATTAGTGATTCATGTGTTTGTTTGTTTCCCCTCTTTTATTAGTGATTCATGTGTTTGTTTTCTCCCTTTTTATTAGTGATTCATGTGTTTGTTTTCTCCCTTTTTATTAGTGATTCATGTGTTTGTTTGTTTCCCCTCTTTTATTAGTGATTCATGTGTTTGTTTTCTCTCTTTTTATTAGTGATTTAATTGTTTGTTTTTCTAAAAAATCTTTAAAGTACATTTTAAAAAAGGTCATAATTCTATGTTTATAAAAGGAATAATGCAGACTTTTTCTTATTTTTAAAGGCTTTGTTTGTCCTTTTATTGTCTTGACGTCTCTACAAATATGACTTTATATACTTTAAACACTCTCTGTATATAACGTCGCTCCTGATTTATGGGTTCTTAGCGGCTCTGGTTCAGTTTTTCCCGGCGAAGTTCCCGCGATCTTTTGTTTACGTTGCGCTAATGGAAGCGACTAAAAATAGATCAGTTCTCGCGGCGGTCGAGGAGCAGCGACGTGGAAGATCGTAAACAAACGTTTTGAGTGAAAGAGCAGTGACCGAGAGAGGCTTTGGTTCCTCGTCTCCATCTCTGAGGACGAGCTTCACCTGCAGCTCTGCAGCCTCAGCTCCATAGTATGGAGCTTCATCTCCATAGTATGGAGCTTCATCTCCACCATAGTATGGAGCTTCATCTCCACCATAGTATGGAGCTTCATCTCCATCGTATGGAGCTTCATCTCCACCATAGTATGGAGCTTCATCTCCATAGTATGGAGCTTCATCTCCACCATAGTATGGAACTTCATCTCCATCGTATGGAGCTTCATCTCCACCATAGTATGGAGCTTCATCTCCATAGTATGGAGCTTCATCTCCACCATAGTATGGAGCTTCATCTCCACCATAGTATGGAGCTTCATCTCCATCGTATGGAGCATCATCTCCACCATAGTATGGAGCTTCATCTCCATCGGATGGAGCATCATCTCCACCATAGTATGGAGCTTCATCTCCATCGTATGGAGCATCATCTCCACCATAGTATGGAGCTTCAGCTCCATCGTATGGAGCTTCATCTCCACCATAGTATGGAGCTTCATCTCCATCGTATGGAGCTTCATCTCCACCATAGTATGGAGCTTCATCTCCATCGTATGGAGCATCATCTCCACCATAGTATGGAGCTTCATCTCCATCGTATGGAGCTTCATCTCCACCATAGTATGGAGCTTCATCTCCATCGTATGGAGCATCATCTCCATCGTATGGAGCTTCATCTCCACCATAGTATGGAGCATCATCTCCACCGTATGGAGCTCCAGATACGTCAGCGTCTGCTCAAACAATCCAACCATCTCTTGGGAGTTAAAACACAAAGGCGGCCAAATCATTACGACCACTTTTTATGGGTCTGTGTTGTCAAGAATGTGTTGATACGATATATATCACGGTACAATATATTTCTATATACTGTGATACTGTAGGAACAAGGATATAATTGTAGTATTCCCCAGGTACAATATATTATAAATATTGAACAGCAATGTGTCGATTAAAAAACACATTAGATTTGTTCGTATTTTTGATTATAACAATAGTTATTTCATGGTTTATATATTAAGTGTGTTAAGTACAGAACTGTCTCTTTTGATTTTTGTTTGCCTTTATAAATTATCTTTTCGTTTGAAAACAAATGAAAGCAGTTACTACTACAACACCAGAGTCAAGTACTGGACAATACTACACATATATACTTGTTACTACACTATCACAACACCAGAGTCAAGTACTGGACAATACTACACATATATACTTGTTACTACACTATCACAACACCAGAGTCAAGTACTGGACAATACTACACATATATACTTGTTACTACACTATCACAACACCAGAGTCAAGTACTGGACAATTCTACACATATATACTTGTTACTAAACTATCACAACACCAGAGTCAAGTACTGGACAATACTACACATATATACTTGTTACTACACTATCACAACACCAGAGTCAAGTACTGGACAATACTACACATATATACTTGTTACTACACTATCACAACACCAGAGTCAAGTACTGGACAATTCTACACATATATACTTGTTACTAAACTATCACAACACCAGAGTCAAGTACTGGACAATACTACACATATATACTTGTTACTACACTATCACAACACCAGAGTCAAGTACTGGACAATACTACACATATATACTTGTTACTACACTATCACAACACCAGAGTCAAGTACTGGACAATACTACACATATATACTTGTTACTACACTATCACAACACCAGAGTCAAGTACTGGACAATACTACACATATATACTTGTTACTACACTATCACAACACCAGAGTCAAGTACTGGACAATACTACACATATATACTTGTTACTACACTATCACAACACCAGAGTCAAGTACTGGACAATACTACACATATATACTTGTTACTACACTATCACAACACCAGAGTCAAGTACTGGACAATACTACACATATATACTTGTTACTACACTATCACAACACCAGAGTCAAGTACTGGACAATACTACACATATATCCTTGTTACTACACTATCACAACACCAGAGTCAAGTACTGGACAATACTACACATATATACTTGTTACTACACTATCACAACACCAGAGTCAAGTACTGGACAATACTACACATATATACTTGTTACTACACTATCACAAAACAAGAGTCAAGTACTGGACAATACTACACATATATACTTGTTACTACACTATCACAACACCAGAGTCAAGTACTGGACAATACTACACATATATACGTGTTACTACACTATCACAACACCAGAGTCAAGTACTGGACAATACTACACATATATACTTGTTACTACACTATCACAACACCAGAGTCAAGTACTGGACAATACTACACATATATACTTGTTACTACACTATCACAACACCAGAGTCAAGTACTGGACAATACTACACATATATACTTGTTACTACACTATTACAACACCAGAGTCAAGTACTGGACTATACTACACATATATACTTGTTACTACACTATCATAACACCAGAGTCAAGTACTGGACAATACTACGCATATATACTTGTTACTACACTATCACAACACCAGAGTCAAGTACTGGACAATACTACACATATATACTTGTTACTACACTATCACAACACCAGAGTCAAGTACTGGACAATACTACACATATATACTTGTTACTACACTATCACAACACCAGAGTCAAGTACTGGACAATACTACACATATATACTTGTTACTACACTATCACAACACCAGAGTCAAGTACTGGACAATACTACACATATATACTTGTTACTACACTATCACAACACCAGAGTCAAGTACTGGACAATACTACACATATATACTTGTTACTACACTATCACAACACCAGAGTCAAGTACTGGACAATACTACACATATATACTTGTTACTACACTATCACAACACCAGAGTCAAGTACTGGACAATACTACACATATATACTTGTTACTACACTATCACAACACCAGAGTCAAGTGCTGGACAATACTACACATATATACTTGTTACTACACTATCACAACAACAGAGTCAAGTACTGGACAATACTATCAAGTCTATTTATGTGGTAAACTGTGGTGCTTCTGCTGCATCAACCACTGCTGCCTGCAGCGCCTCATGAAGCACATTAACACACACAAGTGGACGTGCACACGCACACAACACACCACACTGCTCCGTCTGATCCCAGCATCGCGAGACAACAAATACACAATCCAGGTTCAGAAAACCTAAAACTTAATAACAAAATAAGGTTCCTACCCTCACCTATGGTCACGTAGTGATAGTAGTAGTAATACTGAACAGAACTGTATAGTTATTTTTAATAACAATTAACATTCAAATATAAACAGTGTTTGTTCATTTTTTTGTTGAATTTAAACTTCCTGCTGCTAGATGGCAGCAGTCATTAAGTCCAACGCGACAAAGCAAAAATGAGATCCTGGCAATGACTGAGGACGAGAGGATACAGTGAGTCCAGAAGCTTTTAAAGCTGATGTTTGGACATATTTTGACAGAGTCATATACTCAACAAATATATACTTGTTACTACAGTATCACTACATATTGTATTGTTGACCCTGTATCGCAATACACATCATCTCATATTCTTGACAATACACACTCCTAGACATGCGTTTAATTGTTACAATCACAAAGATCCCAGCGATAACTGAGGACGAGAGGATACAGTGATTACTACAGTGAATACTACAAATATGTCCTTGTGCCTACAGTATTTCACAGTATTTCACAGTATATCTTTGTCCCTGTATGATGATATATATTGTATCGCCACATTCTTGCCAAGGGATCCTGACAATGACTGAGGACGAGAGGATACAGTGCTTTTAAAGCTGATGTTTGGACATATTTTGGTTTGAAAACAAATGAAAACAGTTACGACTTCGTCAAGAGTCATGTGGTCTGTAAATACTACAACACCAGAGTCAAGTACTGGACAATACTACAAGTATATCCTTTTATTGTAATGCGTATCGCCAGATTCTTACCCACACATACCCCTTAAATGGAAGTCAACTTCTTCTTCTACTACTTTTTAACGCTGATTGTAACCAGTCGTTGAAACACTATCACCGACACTTGACAACACTTTTCTCCAATAACAAGTTATTAAGTTGTGTTTTTATTGTTGTTGTGTTGTTCGTTGTTCGTATCTTCCGTTTAGCAACGTAGCTCTAGACGTAGCGTCTTAAAACGACGTCACTAAAATGGCGGCCAAGTGTCCATCGATCCATCCACACTCAAATTTCTGGCCGTTTGATTGCGAATAGTGCACTACATTTTCGCACACTGCTCAGTGTGAATGCACTTGTGTACTGAAAATACTAAGTGTAAGTGCAGAAGGAGGTCGACAGGAAGTTGTTAGTCCTTGTTAAATTGGTTCGACCCACGACCAAGAGTGATAAAAGGTTGTGGACCATTGTGATGAGTTTGAAACCCCTGTGCTGTGTCTCAAATCGCATACTTGCGTACTCAAAGTTAGTATTTTTAGTGCGTTAGTGCGTCTCAATTCTTAGTGTGCGAAATTTGGTTTAGTTATTTTTCCAAACTTGCAAAACGTGCTGCCAGCAGGTGGTAATAGTGTTCCAAAAGCTGGTTGCAACCATCGTTAAATAGAAGTAGAAGAAGAAGCTGTCGTGTCATTTCCTGTTAGTGCGTAGCGGCAGAGTTTGATTTGAAACATACTAACTGTGGAGAATTAGTTACTAGTTAGTACGTACACTATCCTGATGCATACTAACTTCTAGTATACTAAGAGAAGTATGCGATTTGAGATACAGCACTGGTTCATACAGTTGTGTACTTCCTTCAAACTCTCTCGAGCCCCGGAAATGCCTTGCTAAAGGGCAGGGCACAAAGCCGACCCCGGTCGCTCCACACTGGGAAGTGTAAGGAGGCGTGGCCTGCAGGTCAAGCGTTTGTTTACTTCCTCCCGCTGGAGTAATTCCCGCTAATGAAATGAGAAGATGGCCGACCGGCCTTGGTAGCGTTTCCTCTGATAGTGTTTGTGCTGCCGCGGCTCAGCACGCAATCCCATAAATACTGTGCGGGATTAGCAGGTGCTCACAGTTGGTGCCGCGGCCCGGAGCGTCCGTCTGTGGTGGGGGGGCCGGAGAGGAAGACGGGATGGATTGTTGTGTCGGCGTTATGTAATTTCCCCGCTGCGAGGATTGGCCGTGGGTTGTTGGCGAGCTCGTCTCCATAATCTGGCCGAGCGTGGTCAGCCTTCGCGAGTCGGTGCAGGGACGCTCGTCCGTCGCTCGTCCGTCGCTCGTCCGACGCTCGTCCGTCGCTCGTCCGTCGCTCGTCCGACGCTCGTCCGTCGCTCGTCCGTCGCTCGTCCGTCGCTCGTCCGTCGCTCGTCCGACGCTCGTCCGACGCTCGTCCAACGCTCGTCCGTCGCTCTTCCGTCGCTCGTCCGTCGCTCGTCCGTCGCTCGTCCGTCGCTCGTCCGTCGCTCGTCCGACGCTCGTCCGTCGCTCGTCCGACGCTCGTCCGTCGCTCTTCCGTCGCTCGTCCGTCGCTCGTCCGTCGCTCGTCCGACGCTCGTCCGTCGCTCGTCCGTCGCTCGTCCGACGCTCGTCCGTCGCTCGTCCGACGCTCGTCCGTCGCTCGTCCGACGCTCGTCCGTCGCTCGTCCGACGCTCGTCCAACGCTCGTCCGTCGCTCGTCCGACGCTCGTCCGTCGCTCGTCCGTCGCTCGTCCGTCGCTCGTCCGTCGCTCGTCCGACGCTCGTCCGTCGCTCTTCCGTCGCTCGTCCGTCGCTCGTCCGTCGCTCGTCCGTCGCTCGTCCGTTGCTCGTCCGTCGCTCGTCCGTCGCTCGTCCGACGCTCGTCCGTCGCTCGTCCGTCGCTCGTCCGTCGCTCGTCCGACGCTCGTCCGTCGCTCGTCCGTCGCTCGTCCGACGCTCGTCCAACGCTCGTCCGTCGCTCGTCCGACGCTCGTCCGTCGCTCGTCCGTCGCTCGTCCGTCGCTCGTCCGTCGCTCGTCCGACGCTCGTCCGTCGCTCTTCCGTCGCTCGTCCGTCGCTCGTCCGTCGCTCGTCCGTCGCTCGTCCGTCGCTCGTCCGTCGCTCGTCCGTCGCTCGTCCGTCGCTCGTCCGACGCTCGTCCGTCGCTCGTCCGTCGCTCGTCCGACGCTCGTCCGTCGCTCGTCCGACGCTCGTCCGTCGCTCGTCCGTCGCTCGTCCGTCGCTCGTCCGTCGCTCGTCCGTCGCTCGTCCGACGCTCGTCCGTCGCTCGTCCGTCGCTCGTCCGTCGCTCGTCCGTCGCTCGTCCGTCGCTCGTCCGTCGCTCGTCCGTCGCTCGTCCGTCGCTCGTCCGTCGCTCGTCCGACGCTCGTCCGACGCTCGTCCGTCGCTCGTCCGTCGCTCGTCCGTTGCTCGTCCGTCGCTCGTCCGTCGCTCGTCCGTCGCTCGTCCGACGCTCGTCCGTCGCTCGTCCGTCGCTCGTCCGTCGCTCGTCCGTCGCTCGTCCGTCGCTCGTCCGTCGCTCGTCCGTCGCTCGTCCGTCGCTCGTCCGTCGCTCGTCCGACGCTCGTCCGTCGCTCGTCCGACGCTCGTCCGTCGCTCGTCCGCCGCTCGTCCGTCGCTCGTCCGTCGCTCGTCCGACGCTCGTCCGTCGCTCGTCCGACGCTCGTCCGTCGCTCGTCCGACGTATATATATATATATATATAATTATAAAACACTTTTTGAAACAATAAATATGTACAAACATCTGCTTTAAAAGCTGCTGAAGTCACTGTATCCTCTCGTCCTCAGACGTAATGAGTGCTGCCAACTAGCAGCCGGTGTTTAATTTCAACACAAAAATGAACAAACTCATTTTATATATACATAGCGTTTGTTCATTTTTGTGTTATATATATATAAAACACAAAAATGAACAAACGTATAACACAAAAATGAACAAACGCTCTGTATATATAAAATGAACAAACTCTATATATACTCATATATATATATGTGTGTTATATATATATATATATATATATATATATATATATATATATATATATATATATATATATATATATATATATATAAAATCTAATGCCTAAAAAAAATTCAAATTAAAGATTCAATTAAAATTTGTATTAGTTAAATTTAAAAATACGTACTTTAGTAAATAATGAACATGTTAGGCATAGTTTCATAATCAAATCCTAATCATTAAAAGATGAATCTAATACATTCATTTTTCTTAAATTAAATATAAAATGCTGGCATGTTTAAAACGTTAAATGAAATCTTCTAATATCACACGGATCAATCCAGAGAGTTTCTCATCATCCGTCTCGTCTCATCCCTTTTTCTTTTTCTTTCTTCATGGTCTCGCTCTCGCCTCGGCCTCCCTTTAGCTCTCGACCCTCATGTGATGGAGACGATTTCTGCGCCTCGTCCTCCTCGCTGTGTTGTCAGACGGATCCGTTCAACCAGGTCAGCTCGTCGTGTCACTGAAGCGACAGTCGTGCGTCGTTCAAGTGCAGCGAGCTCATCTGTGACCAGGAACAAAAAAAGAATTAACCAAAACTATCACTAAACGCTGAAAATGAAAAGGATTTCTTTCATCAAGACTTGTTTATTGAGGATCACAGTTTGGAAAAAAAAATCCTGAATTAAAAGAAAGTTGTAACCGTTTAATTTTGACTAAATTTGACATTTTTTAACAACATTTATTTGAACCCGTCATTGCATATCATTCCTATCAACAACCCTCTCAGTAACTGTGAAACTGAAAGGCTCCTGTAATGCTTTGCCGCCCAGCCAACCAATCACAGCTGTCGATTGCGAGAAAAGCGGTGTTGTCTCGACCAATCAGCCGCCTCTAAATGGAGTGTAGGAAGGCATCATGGGAGTTCACTGTTTTGTCGGCACCATAAGTACCTTTTTGATTATTTGTCTGATATTTATGGCTTTATAGCTGTTTATTTGAACAAACTTCTTCACTAGTTAACTTTGTCTGAAGGTGACAAGAGACACGATGGCTGTTTTCACACGAAGAGACGCGTTTTCACGTTATATAATACAAGAAACTGATACAACGAGATACTTCATCTTGTTTGTAAACTCATGTACACATTATAAATGGGTGAAAACTGATTAAATGTATCTGGTATTATGTAGAATATAATGATTACATTAAGAAAACTTGCTTCTTCGCTCAGTTGTAACTTCAATTTTGTGTGTGAGTGAAAAACGAGTTTTTGAGCTCGACGTGTTCACGGCAGCATCGATTGCTTTTCTTTCTTTTCTTTCCTTCAACATTTCTTCTTCATCCATCAGTGGGACGTGTGAAGTCGGCCGGGGGTTTGATTTGTGTGTCGTGCCGTGTGTGTGTGTGTGTGTGTGTGTGTGTCGTGGCGGCAGAGATAGCCACGCTAGGTTTTCTTATTCATGGCGACACAGGAGCTGTCAGTGCAGTTGTTCCGCTGCAGCTGGTGAAATAGTAATGAGTGTGTATGACCGTGTGGTTTACAGATCTCAGGGCCACGTCACGCACCGTGTGGACGACCTGGACCTTCCTCTGGCTCCAGATGTAAAAAAAACAACAAAAAAACACGTGAGGTGGAAGAGATTGCTCAGTTGAAGCATTTGTGTTGTGGCATCAATAGCCATTACTTTAGGTCTGAGGCCATGTTTTCAACTCATTACTTTATAAAGTTGCTCTGAAATCTGGACGAACAAGAGGTTACAAGTCTCCATTACGACGTAATAATGGCTTCACTCCTCCTCCATCCCTTGGAGGTAGAGACTTCCGGGATTGATGATGCGCTGTGACAAACCTCCACGCTTGATTACAATGACAGCTGAGTGTGCGCGGTTATGGTCAACTCAACTCACAGTTTAAAACATAATACAATTAAAGCAATTTGTTTTTATTTTAGAAGATAAATAACCATGCATTCTATTTAATCGATATTGTCCACTGTATCCTCTCATCCTCAGTTATCAGGAATGTCTTCTTCTTCAGTTATCGCCAGGATCTTGGTGATTTCATTCTTCCTTTAACTGTCGAGGACGTAACGACCGCTGCCATCTAGAGGCCGGAAGTTTAATTGCTACACAAAAATGAACAAACGCTGTGGATATTTGCTGCTTATTGTAATTAATAAAAAAAAAAGATTTATTTTATTCACTTTATTGAAATGTAAACGTAAAATAAATGGAGTTCACTGTATCCTCTCATCCTCAGTTATCGCTGGTATCTTGGTGATTTCATTCTTCCTTTAACCGTGGAGGACGTAACGACTGTTGCCATCTAGATGCCGGAGGTTTAATTGCAACACAAAAAATTAACAAACGCTGTGAATATTTGCTGCTAATTGTAAACGATAATAAAAAAAAAAAACATTTATTTTATTTACTTTTGAAATATAAACATAAAATAAATAATAAATAATAATAATAATAATAATAATTATAATAAATAAATAATAATAAAATAATAAAATGTGATTCAAAATATCGATACTTTACTATTGAATATCGATATGGTTTTGTATCCAAAGGCCAGAAGTTTGATTGCTACACAAAAATGAACAAACGCTGTGAATATTTGCTGCTTATTGTAACTAATAAAAAAATATATATATTTTATTCACGTTATTAAAATATAAACCTAAAAGAAATGTATAAAATGTGATTAGAAATATCGATACTTTACTATTGAATATCGATACGGTTTTATCCAGAGGCCGGAATTTCGATTTCTACATAAAAATGAACAAATATTGTGAATATTTGCTGCTAATTGACGATAAAAAATCTAATAGATTGTTTAAAATGTAAATATTCTACAGCGTACATATGACATTGATATGTTCGCTCTCCTCCGGTATCGAGCGACTCGCGGCTGGAGGTCGGTTCTGAAACTCAATCCTTCCTTTAGCCCGAGAAGTTCTTTTTCTGGCCCGAATATTGACGGATGTATCGACGCCGGGTCGTGGGTTACGAGGACGGCGGAGGTTCAGGGACAAAGACAGGATGCGAGTGTCATATGGCGACGGTAAAGAACAGAAGTGATGCCTTCATGAAAGCTGGGGAAACAGAAGAAATGTCATCTGAAGGTTCAGAAGAACATCTGAGCGACACGTTTGTTCCACTTTCTTCTTCTCTTCGGAGACGATCACAGGACGGTCTGACGTCGTCTTATCAGAACTCCTGGTATCTGCCGACCTTTGGACCTCTGGCTGAGTAAAGAGTGTGTGTTTGTGTTTCGGGCTCCCTCATGATCCTCACAATCTCAGCGTGACCAGTTAATGTGTGACAGACGTGGACACGTGTCGCACCCGGACACGTCACGCAACTGACATGGAAGTACTTTATACTATAGAAGTATATATTCTGGAAGAGTTTATCTTGACGAGAATCACCCTTTATTCTGTCTTCAGTCGTCGATGACGTTTATGTTGCTACACATAAACATGTAAGATGGACATGACCTGCTGGAACAAAGGTCGTGACCTTTGACATATAAAGAGGTATTTAAGAACACGTTAAAAACTCACTCGGAGACGAAAAATCTGTTTAACTGATAAACTGAGGCTTTTGTTGTTTTGATAAAATATATCGTTAAAAAAATGTTCATTTAGACAATTAAACACATTTTGAGAAAAGTAGTAGTTTTACATTATTATTATTATTATTACTATTATAATTAAGCTAAAATGTAGTGTAGTTATATTTGTAACCTTCAACAAATATTACTGAAGGTCAATGTTTTCTTTTTACTTTCTTTTTAAGTATATATGTGTAGTATTGTCCAGTACTTGACTCTGGTGTTGTGATAGTGTAGTAACAAGTATATATGTGTAGTATTGTCCAGTACTTGACTCTGGTGTTGTGATAGTGTAGTAACAAGTGTATATGTGTAGTATTGTCCAGTACCTGACTCTGGTGTTGTGATAGTGTAGTAACAAGTATATATGTGTAGTATTGTCCAGTACTTGACTCTGGTGTTGTGATAGTGTAGTAACAAGTATATATGTGTAGTATTGTCCAGTACTCGACTCTGGTGTTGTGATAGTGTAGTAACAAGGATATATGTGTAGTATTGTCCAGTACTTGACTCTGGTGTTGTGATAGTGTAGTAACAAGTATATATGTGTAGTATTGTCCAGTACTTGACTCTGGTGTTGTGATAGTGTAGTAACAAGGATATATGTGTAGTATTGTCGAGTACTTGACTCTGGTGTTGTGATAGTGTAGTAACAAGTATATATGTGTAGTATTGTCGAGTACTTGACTCTGGTGTTGTGATAGTGTAGTAACAAGTATATATGTGTAGTATTGTCGAGTACTTGACTCTGGACTCTGTATCCCCTCGCCCTCAGTCATTGCTCATTTAGCTGCGGAGGGGACGTAATGACTGCCATCAAGTGGCCAGAAGTTTAATTGCAACAATAAAAATAAAATGCTATGAATATTTTCACATTCCTTTTTTAATGAAAAAAATATCAAATGATTTAATTTTACAAAGTAAATTTAAAAAATAAACCATAAACGTACTAGAATGAAATAATTCAAATGTATATATATATATATATATATATATATATATATATATATACTAGCGATACGGTTTTGTAAAGAATATGTTTAATTGATGTACTTATCCATCATTTCCCAACGCGAGTGTAAAACATTTATTTATTTCAAACGTTTCCCTGAGATTCCTCACACGGTTCAATACGAGTCAATAGTTCTTCCATTGGTCGGCCCCGGAGCGTTAATCCTGCACTAAGACCCCCCAGACCTCATGGTCCAGAGACGAGCATCTGTTCTCGTAACTCCTCCTCCAACACAATCTCCACTCGCTTGTAATTGAACGCACACATGTGTACACACACACATCACTCCTACGTTTGTGTCGCCTCAAAATATATATGTATATTTACCAAACATGAGGCAGGAGTGTGATTTAGATTTATCTTAATTATCTTCTCTTTTCTTCTCATTAGAGTTCTATCTATCTATCGTCTTTATCTAATTATCAATTGTCTTTATTGATTTATTTCCTTCTCCACCAAACAAATTATTCTTTTTATTATTCTTATACATCCATTGAACTTACCGTTTAAGGTCATTTTTTACTCCTTATGTGCTTCTTTTTAATTAGTAAAATAAACTTTATTTTAATTTGAATGCTATTATTTTACTTAAATTTCTTTTAATTCATTTTACTTTGATTTATTTTAGTCAAATTCAATTTTACTAAAATGTATTTAAATTTATTAAATTTTCTTTCTTTAAAATTTTATTTTTATTTTATTTTATTTGTTGTATTTGTTTTATTTGTTTTATTGTTTTATTTTATTATTAGTCAGCAATAAGCTACAAAACTCTTTCATTTGACTAACGAACATTCTTTTTATTATTGCTTTTATTTTATTTTATTTCACTTCAATATTTTATTTCACTTCAACTGTATTTAATTTTTTGCAGTGATAAAGAAAACATGTTAAATACAAACACAGTGAGATTAGATTCTGTTAAACTTTTAAACTGGCTTTTATATAATACAACATTTATTCATTTATAATGTTAAGGGGAATTATTTATATTATTTAATATATTTTCAGTAGAGTTACAAGTAATAACAATAGATATACACATTTATTTCTACTCTCTACTGCGTTAATAATAAAAATGTGTCACGTGTTAGTTGTTTTTTTGTTGTCATTTATAAACATTTTATTTGGTTTTAAAAATAATGTCGTTTATAAAAACTACATCTATGTCGTTCATCAAACTCGTCTGCTGCCATCTAGAGGCCGGAAGCTTAATTTTATCACAAAATGAACAAATCCCATGAATATTCACATATTTATTGTAAGTAAAAAAATATATATATATATATATTTTAAAAAATACTTGTTTTTTTTAAACTTTTTTTCTTCTATAGTTTACATGTTTCGACACTACTGCTGTTTTTGTTTTGTAGTCATTTATAAATATTATATTTGGTTTTAAAAATAATGTCGTTTATAAAAACTACATCTATGTCGTTCATCAAACTCTACTGCTGCCATCTAGAGGTCGGAAGTTTAATTTTTATCACAAAAATGAACAAATGCCGTGAATATTCACATATTAAATGTAAGTAAAAAAAAAATATATATATATTTTAAAAGACTACTTTTTTTCTTTTATTGTTTAAATATTTTGACACTACTGCTTTTTTTGTTTTGTAGTCAATTATAAATATTATATTTGGTTTTAAAAATAATGTTGTTTATAAAAACTACATCCGTCTCGTTCATGAAAGGTATATTTTAAACGTCAATCTACTGTATGTTTCGTATTTTCTGACGGTGAACTTTCTGCTTTGACGTCTAAAATGTAAACAATTTTATTTTAATCTTTATTATAAGATGAATATCGTTCACACGAGATGATCGTTGACAGAAAATGTTTCACACTTGTATAGTATTCCACATACGTCATACTATCCTGGCATATACTCGTGTTTTGATCATGTATTACACAAAGACACAGTGTAGAACGAGAATATGAAACACAGTGAAACTCAAGTCGACGTTGAATACAAAACAAATACAATCTCGTAAACGTCGAGACGGTTGTCGTTTGTGTCGAAAACGAACCTCAGGACGACTGATTGCTTTTGTACTCTGGGATGTTTCTGCTGCGCAGAGATGGTTTGTCCTACTTAGACGGAGAGAAAACACTGAACCTGCTGCTCCCGGCTCCTCCTCCTCCTCCCTCCATCCATCCATCCCTCCATCCTTCCCCTCCTCCCTCCATCCCTCCATCCCCTCCCCCTCCTCTGGCGTCCTCCCTGCGTCATACACTTCCATTCATGAAAAGTGTGACGCGAGCGGGGATTGTGCGACGCTGTGACGCCCACCGACTCACAACCGGATCGGCCGCGGGAGACGCAGGAATGTCTTCTTCTTCTTCTTCTTCTTCTTCTTTTTCTTCTCCTCCATCTCCTCCTCATCACTGGTGTGAGTATCCTCTGCTGAGTCGGCACTTTCTCCTTGTGATGCGCGAGATATTCACGCTCGTGTGTGTGTGTGTGTGTGTGTGTCGTCGGAGTGTGTTGTGAGCTATTTTCGGGACGGGTCGGCGATGGAATCTCGATGCCTTCGTTCGTCCTCTGAAGGACACGCTTGAGTTTTCGCCGCCGCATCCAGCGGCTTCACGCGTCCACCTCTTGTCCTCTGACGCTTAAGCGTTTACGTAACCGCTGGACCAGCGACCGCCGGCTTTGGATTCATCCGTTCAGTGGATAGAAATAATGGCAACATCGTGACTCCCGGGCTCGTCTTTTGTAGCCGAGGTCAGCGGGGTCATTTGAAGCGGCTCTAATGTGTGTCGATTTATTTATTTATTTCATCTTCGCCTCGACCTCGTTCACTCCGGGGGTTTTTCTGTTTATATAAAAAATAACTCAATCATTTTTTGTTTCATATCGTGGATCTTTTTTTAATTTCATTTATGTTCAATTAAGGTTAAAATGATTCTACTCATTGACAAGCAAACATTTCTGTCTTGCAATTCACCTCCTGGCCTCTAGATGTCATTACGTCCTCCGCAGCTGAAGGACGAATTAAATCCTGCGAGATCCTGGTGTTGACTGAGGACAAGAGGATACAGTGGACGATCACAAGATGTTACTGAACTTCATTGTCGCCTAAAATCGTTAATCGTATTATGAGAGTAGAGTATCTCTACAGCCCTATCGTCAGTACTAAGCTAGTGTATTGGAAATAATCTGGCGATACAATACGATATATCGTGATAGTGTAGTAACAAGGATATATGTGTAGTATTGTCCAGTACTTGTCTCTGGTGTTATGATAGTGTAGTAACAAGGATATATGTTTGTAGTATTGTCCAGTACTTCACTCTGGTGTTGTGATACTGTAGTAACAAGTATATATGTGTAGTATTGTCCAGTACTTGACTCTGGTGTTGTGATAGTGTAGTAACAAGTATATATGTGTAGTATTGTCCAGTACTTGTCTCTGGTGTTATGATAGTGTAGTAACAAGGATATATGTTTGTAGTATTGTCCAGTACTTGACTCTGGTGTTGTGATAGTGTAGTAACAAGTATATATGTGTAGTATTGTCCAGTAGTTGACTCTGGTGTTGTGATAGTGTATTAACAAGTATATATGTGTAGTAAAAATATGTCCAAAAATCAGCTTTAAAAGCTGCTGGACTCGCAGTATCCTCTCGTCCTCAGTCATCACTGTATCCTCTTGTCCTCAGTCATCACTTTATCCTCTCATCCTCAGTCATCACTGTATCCTCTCGTCCTCAGTCATCGCCAGGATCTCCTTGCAAGAATGTGGCGATACGATATGTATCACGATACATAATATTGTGACACTGTAGTATAATATATATTCGTAGTATTTTCCGAGTACTTGACTCTAGTGTTGCGGAATTCACAGACCAAAAAACATGTCCAAACGTCAGACAACTGCTGTATCCTCTCGTCCTCAGACATCCAACTTTACAAAAGAAAAATGAACAAACATGAATATGGACATTTAAGAAATGGAATTATTTTAATTCAAACACACACAATCATTCACACACACACACACTTGTTAAAAACCCACAATGTTTAAGGTCGACAACCTTTTCTCACACAATCGGTGTCTCAGCATCTACTGGTCCACACGTGAACTGGGTCGGGTCAGTGTTTGTGGGTCTGGTCGGACCCTTGTTGTCGTCTGTTCCTATTAAAGCAGCACAAGAGGATTGTTGTGGCAGCAGCTGCTGCGTTGTTGTGCGGCATTGATCCTGTGTGTGTGTGTGCGTGTATGTCCGTGTGTCTGTGTGTGTGTGTGAGTGTGTGTGTGTGTGTGTGTGTGTGCGTGTGTGTGTGTGTGTGTGAGTGTGTGTGTGTGTGTGCGTGTGTGTGTGGGGGTGTGTATGTCCGTGTGTGTGCGTGTGTGTGTGTGTGTGTGCGTGTGTGTGTGTGTGTGTGAGTGTGTGTGTGTGTGTGTGCGTGTATGTCCGTGTGTGTGTGTGTGTGTGTGAGTGTGTGTGTGTGTGTGTGTGTGTGCGTGTGTGTGTGTGTGTGTATGTCCGTGTGCGTGTGTGTGTGTGTGTGTCCGTGTCTGTGTGTGTGTGTGCGTGTGTGTGTGTGTGTGTGTCCGTGTCTGTGTGTGTGTGTGTGCCCTGGAGACGGCTCCTCTTGTGTCCTTTGTTGTCACTCTGGGAGTCTCTGGAGCCGCATCACGACTGTTACGACATCAGAAGATGTTTCTCTCCTTTTTTTTTATCGGTTTCTCGCCTTTTTTCATCCCATCTTTACTTTCCTTGACCTCCGCCCGTCCTCCATCACTTCCTGCTCTGGTGTTTCATGTCCGTTGTACTCGCACAAACGTCTTCTCTAGAGCGACTCAAACACAATCTTAGTCCCGTGAGTGAGACCCTGAACCCACATCTGATCAGAACCGTCATCAATAACAGCTTGATTGGCAAAATCAATATATTTTTATTGTAATATATTATATCAACAGGCATTTTCTCTGGCTGTTATTTTTTTCAGGTTAGCATGTAGCGTCATGTTAGCATTTGGCGTCAAGTTAGCACGTGGCATCATGTTAGCATGTGGCGTCAAGTTAACATGTAGCGTCATGTTAGCATGTGGCGTCAAGTTAGCATGTAGCGTCAAGTTAGCACGTGGCATCATGTTAGCATGTGGTGTCATGTTAGCATGTGGCGTCATGTTAGCATGTGGCGTCAAGTTAGCAGCTAGCGTCAAGTTAGCATGTAGCATCATGTTAGCATCTGGCATAAGTTAATTTTAAGAACTAAATGTCAATTGCTGTTATTTTGTTCGTGCAAACAGGAGATAGAATCAAAAATAAAATAAAAAATTACACAAAAATATACAAAACGGTCAGTGATGAGCAACGTCGCACTAATGGCTACATTAAGAACCGTGTCGGTTTGGAGCAGAAACGATGAATCATGTCGTTCAAATCATTTATTAAATAAAATGGTTATTTAGGTCATTCTAGTCAATCGTACGCCCCTCACTCGTGAACAAGATGCATGTTACGAAGTGTGTATCAAAATACTTCACTTACAGTCATGCTCAGCATCAGAGGGAAATAAATACTTTGAATTTGAATATTACAATCTTGAGTTTAATATTAATTTCATCATTTAAAGTGTGATTTTTGTACAGTTTTTCTTTGAATCTGATTCAAACGTTGAATTACTTTGACACAAAAAAATTAAACTTGTTTCAAAATGAATAAATACTTTATAATATCAATAATATATAATATAAATACTCATTATTATATTCAATAAATGAGTGTTTTTGCTGTGAAATGTGCATTTATTATCAAGTGAAATGTTTTTTTCTTCCTCGTGTTTGCGATTGATTCTTAAATATCTAAGAATTTATTTAGATGGAAACGATTAAAAGTATAAAACGTTTCTAAAATATTGCGTATAATCCGTCGTACTCAAGATTATACTTCAAACTCTCCTCCGTCGTTTCAGGGATTAAACAAACACTTTACCTTCATTTCTTTCTCAACATTGAGTTTCTCCTCATGAACGCACCGTCATTTCTCGTGACGACTTTGAGTGACAGTTTGTTGGCGGTCGCGTGTGTGACGCACACACACACACACACACACACACACACACACACACACACACACACACACACACACACACACACACACACACACACACACTTTCATTCGTCTCTTGATGATGATTCACAAGCCTGGAGTGAGAATTATGAAGACGAGTTGTTTTTAAGGACGCGGTGAAGAAACAACGACTACGATCAAAGCCACTTGAAGAAGCGTGTGATGAATACATCGAATTGAATCAACTTTATTGACACCATTTGAACCGACAGTTTCTTTTATTGTGAAAATAATACGTTAAAAATACATTTCAAATGAATTAAAAATGTCACTGGAAGAAGCTTAAAGAAGTAATAAAGTTTATTAAAGTTATATTTATTCATCTTGACACTACAACATAAAAAATAATCTTGACAAAAATAAATAAAATGCCACATTTTATTAGAATGATTTATATTTATTATTAAATATTTTATTTATTATAGTTCGATTTAAATCGACACGGACAATAAATTAAAAAAATAAAAAGTTGAAAAGTATTTTAAATGAAATGCTGGAGTCACAGGAAGACACTTAAAGAGAAAGAAAATAAAGTTTATTTAGTTATATTTATATTTATTCATCTTAACACTACATCACTATTATATATTTTTAAAAATCTAACGTTACAGGAAGCAACTTAAATTAGAACGATTTATATTTATTATTAAATATTTTATTTATTATAGTTCGATTTAAATCTACACAGACGATATCTACAAAAATTAAAAAGTTGAAAAGTATTACAAAGTAATAGCGTAAGACGCTTAAAGAGAAAAAAAAAAGTATATTTAGTTGTATTTTATTATTTATTCATCACTAAAACACGATAATATCTTTAAAAAGCAGAATCTTTTTAAAAAAATCTAACGTTACAGGAAGAAACTTAAATAAGAACGATTTATTTTTATTATTAAATATTTTGTTTATTATATTTAAATCGACACCAACACAATCTTTAAAAAAAAAGTTGAAAAGTATTTCAAATGAAATGCTGGTGACACGGGATGAGAGAAATACATATAATTAAATTATAACTTTATTAACAATAGTTAAATCAACACCAACAGTATCTTTTACAATTAAAAAAATAAAATTAAAAATAATATTTAAAATCAAATAAATGCTGCTGTTACAGGAAACTATTTACGTTAGAAAAAGAAAATCATTATTATTTTTACTAACTTAAAAAGTTGAAGTATTTTAAATGAGGGTGGTGACACAGGAAGTTAAAGCAGTACGAAAAAATGTATTTTCAATTAACTTTATTAACACTAGTTGAAGCAACACCAACAGCATCTTTTAAAATTAAATTAAAAACATAAAGTTAAATACATTTTATTATCTTCCATTAAAAAAAGAAAAACATCTGTAAAGTAAACTTTTACTATTTACTTTTGATCTTGTCGTTTGTGACTCCTGTCAATCATCTCCTGAAGGTCAGGACGGATGAGTCGTCGTCACGGCAACACGTCGACCATGAGGATCTTAAATTGGCTCTTTGTTGTGAGTGCAGCTGTCGCGGAGCGAGTGTCTCCCCTCGTCCCCAGCAGGTCGTCATTAGGACGACCTGCTGGGGACGAGGGGAGACACAGATGCTGCTGCAGGGACTTCCTGTCCGTGGCTCCTTTGATGCTTCCACCGCTTTGATGGTTTTGTTCCTGCTTTGAGGCTTCGAAACCACCTGGAAATGTGTGATAAGACTATTGATGGTTGGATTCAAATCAATCTAACATTTGAGAAAATAGGAAATGTTTTCACTAAAGCATTTCAAGTACTGTGAAGTATTAGATAGAAGCGCAGGTAGGGGCGACCTCTAGGTGTGTCCGCCTGACGCACCTCAGACGGCGCCCATGGGGTAGTTGCAGGATCATCGTTGATGTTTCGCTCCATTAATCCCGGAACATCTCACGGTGGTGGAGCCACGGCAGGGATGCCCTGCGACCACCCCTAGGATCCTTACCGCCCCCCCCGGAGACCACCACTAGGATCCTTACCGCCCCCTGAGACCACCCCTAGAATCCTTACCGCCCCCTGAGACCACACCTAGGATCCTTACGGCCCCCTGAGACCACCCCTAGGATCCTTACCGCCCCCTGAGACCGCCCCTAGGATCCTTGCTTTACCCACGACATGTCCTTTCTTCTCAGCCAAAGGCAGAAGTTGGCTCTTTCCGCCTCCTCTGCCAAGTCCTTGGATGCCTTCTTCAGCTTTAGCCCACTCCTACGTTCCTCAGAAAACGCTGGATGGATGTTCCGACAAAGCCCCTGCAGCCAACCCTTAAAGGAGAGCTAACGGTCACCCACCCCGCCTCTCGATGCTCAGCTGCCAGCTCGGTGTATCTTCATCTTCCTTTCGAACGCTGCCTCCAATCCTCTCTTCCAAGGGACCGTGAGCTCTGCCAGGATCACCGTTTTGGTCGAGGGGGACCACAGGATAATGTCTGGTCTCAGAGAGGTCATGGTCCACTCTTAAGTTCCAGTCGCGTCCAGGTCCAGGTGTTGACAAGGATCTTCTCTCCCTCTGGGTGATGTTCTGAGCTTCTGCCCCTTGTGCAGCAAAATAGATATGCTTCCGCGATGTTACAGGGTCTTTTGCTGCTTCCAGCCGTCGCGCCTCGAGGACTTCTGCCAACTTCCGTAGGACCTGGTCGTGCAGCCACCTATACCGACCCTGAGCCAGGGACGTTTTGCAACTGGGCAGGATGTGCTGTAGACTTGGGTTTGGGGCGTACCACAGGTTCAGATTGCTGGGGCTGGGGAGGGTGTCATAGGTGACCCGGATGGGAAAACTAGACCTTACTCTGAGGCGAGCGCTCTGACCTTTTACTGCTTCTCCTCAGTCCTTACCACCTCCTCAATCTCCAGGTCCTTCCTCTCCTTGTTTGTGGCCTTTGCCCTAAACTTGGGGGGCTTTTCCCCACCCACAGCCCGGCTCTCCCTGACCTTTCCTGACTGCCAACGATCTCCCTGTGCCTCAGTGTGCAGATGGCCTGGTCAACTGCCTCATCAGCCTTCCACTTGCCTCCTGTTCGCACCGGAGTCTTGGTGTTCCTTACAATCGGGTCAGTTGAGACCCTCAGCTCTAGCACGAGCCTCGCCTTCTCCTGTTTGTAACCCAGGTTGATGGACTTCAGTGGCAGCTGGACTGTGTTATTCCCAAGAAGGCCTATGTTGGAGAGGCTCCGTGGTAAGCCAAGCCACTTGAGTATAGAATGTTTGGCCTTGGTCGCCATCTTCAGTACAGTGGATGTAGTATTGTCACACGGCTTCAGGGGCCACATCAGGCGCTGGTAGAGGTTGAACTGATGGCACCAGACCTTAAGTTTCCCCAGGAAGGTGGCTCTTGTCAACCCTCTCTGGGACATCAACTAGATGTTGCATGATGGGGGCAGGCGTGGACGTCAGATCGGATGTAGACCATCTTCCCAGACGAGATGTTGTCATTCCGAGCTTCCCTTCCAGATTGAGAGACTGCGAGACCTTGTTGGTTTTAATTCTCATTCTGAGCCCATATGAGGAGTTCTTCAGAACCTCTTGAGGAGCCTGGCAGTACACGGCGCTGTTTGGAGAAGGCTTGTTACATCCATGTGACTCCTTAATGCTGGTCACTGTTGGCCTGTCTGGGATGTCACTCCTCGCACTAACACCGATCAAAACTACCTCACAGGCTGCCGTAGAGAGGATGGTAGAGACGGCTTCTTTTTCTTTTTCTTCATGCTCTTCTTTTTCTTTTCTTCTTATCCTTGTTCTTGTTCTTCTCCTTATTTTTCTCTTCTTCTTCTTTATATCCTTTTTCTTTCTTCTTCTTCATCTCCTTCTTCTTTAGCTTCTTCTTTTTCTTCTTTATCTACTTCTTTTTATTTTTCTTCTAATTTTTCTTTTTTTCTTCTTCTTTATCTCCCTTTTCTCCTTCTTCTTCATCTCCTTCTTTTGCTTCTTCTTTTTATTTTTCTTCTCCTTTTTCTTTTTTTTCTAATTTTTCTTTTTTCTTCTTCTTGTTCTTCATTTTCTTCTTCACCTTCTTTTCTTTTAATTTTATTCTTTCTTTTTCTACTTTTTCTTTCTCTTCTTCTTCTCACCAGTTTTATCGGCCAGTTTTCCTCTCTTAGTTCAATCTGACAGGATTAAAGGATCAACCTCTGATTATTTCCTGTGATTTCTCTCTTTGAACGAGTGATGGATCGACTGGATCACGTTTGTCTGAGGAGAGAAAGAGTCTGTTTCCTGTTTCCTGTCTGTTTTCTCCGGCGTCCACTTTGTCTGCGTTCATTTCCTGCCGTAAATGTATCATCGATCATCGTTGGGTTGAGACGATCAGTGTCGTCAGAAACATTCTTGATGTTGAAACCGTTTCTTTTTTTTTAAAGGTTGAATTATCTCTAAATACATTTTTAGTTTTAAATTCTAGTTCCAATAATTCAAGAAAACATTTTTTAAATTCAATTGTTTTTCACTCGTATCAATTCAATATAAAAGTGTTCATTGTGAGCTTCTACGTCGTCACATGATCGTCCGCGCGTCGCGAGATTGGCTGAAGGTTCAATCGAGTAGCTCTGTTGGTTTAGTGTCTGGTGACACTAATATACTAATATAACATGTTTTTTATTGAATTTAGAACGTTTATTTTAATATAACTAATACATATTTTATTTTGAATTATTCCAATAGTTAACTTAGTTATTTTAAAAAATATATATTTAAAAAAAAAATCCTCATTATTTATTTAAAATGATTGAATTCAAATATTTGTAGTCTTATTTTTTAAAGAAATGCCCATCATCCAGTTAGCATGTGGCTTCCTGTTAGCACGTGGCTTCCTGTAAGCATTTGGCTTCCTGTTAGCATTTGGCTTCCTGTTAGCATATGGCTTCTTGTTAGCATTACGCTTCCTGTTAGCATTTCGCTTCCTGTGAGCATGTGGCTTCCTGTTAGCATGTGGTTTCCTGTTAGCATGTGGTTTCCTGTTAGCAATTGGCTTCCTGTTAGCATGTAAAAATTATTGAATTCAAATATATTTAATACAGAAATAATTCAATATTTAAAAGATAATAATTAAATGTAAGAATAAAAACACGTTAATAAATATAATGAATGTAAACACTCAATATTCCGATGACACTGATATACTCGGATCAATTGACAGGTTTGACGAGGAAGATCTTTGAAATGGTTTCCGTCCTTCGACGCGACGGTTTCTTGATCCGAAAACACGTGTCGCGTCACATCCTCGACGCTCCCGCACCAGAGCCGGTGCCGGGACTGGTGAGGGTGGAATTACAGCGTCTGAGGCTCGACTGTCTGCGGACGGGAAGGATTTATTGGACACCTGAGAGAGAGTTCTCTCCTTCCTCTGCACTCTCAGCACCAGAGACCGTCCTGCATTATTGATGCTGCAGCGCTCGGGTTACACACACACACACACACACACACACACACACACACACACACACACACACACACACCAACATGGAAACCATCGGAGCATCTTTCCTGTAGAATCTCCGACGTCTCGGGTTCACGTCTCAGGAAGGCGTCGGATGATTGACAGGTGCATCTATAGCCACGTCAAGTCGTAACAACGACGCTGAAGAGTCGGTTGTTTACCACGTGTTTGGAGATAAATGAGAGTCTGTAGAGTCTGTAGTTCACTTCCTAACCTCGTGGCTCCGTCTCCTCCCTCCGGACTTTGTTCTTTCTCGCCGTGTTGGTCCGTTTATTCCTTTTATTGACATCATCGAGTCCAGTGTTTATGGAGCGTTTCACAAAATGATGAATCATAATTATTATTTGATGAGTCGTTGGCTTTTACAGATGCATTGTGGGAGAAGAAATAGCAGGAAGAAAAATCTTTTTACATTTTTTTTATTGAAAGTAAAAAAAAAAGGTTTGAAAAAACAATAGTTGAATATAAATAACGAAGCCACATGCTAACATGAAGACACACGCTAACACGAAGCCACATGCTAACCACGAAGACACACGATAACATGAAGACACACGCTAACACGAAGCCACATGCTAACCACGAAGACACACGCTAACACGAAGACACACGATAACATGAAGACACACGCTAACACGAAGCCACATGCTAACACGAAGCCACATGCCAACCCGAAGCCACACGCTAACACGAAGCCACACGCTAACACGAAGACACATGCTAATACGAAGCCACACGCTAACACGTAGCCACACGCTAACACGAAGCCACACGCTTACACGAAGCCACATGCTAACATGACGACACATGCTAACACAAAGTAACATGCTAACACAAAGCCACATGCTAACACGAAGCCACATGCTAACGTGAAGCCACATGCTAACAGGAAGCCACATGCTAACACAAAGCCACATGCTAACAGGAAGCCACATGCTAACAGGAAGCCAAAAGCTAACACAAAGCCATATGCTAACACGAAGCCACCCGCAAACACGAAGCAACATGCTGAAATGAAGCTACATGCTAACATGAAGCTACATGCTAACAGAAAAGATTAAACAAGCTGACATTTTTATTAATATTTCACCACAGAATTAAATCGTTTCAGTCTTAATTTTGATTAAATATACTATTATTACCTGATTAAAAAAAATGTATTTGTTAAACTTTCACTATCCCAGTTGATTCGGGCGAGAGGCAGGGGACACCCTGGACAGGACGCCAGTCTGTCTCAGGACACACAAAGGCAGACAACCATTCACACACACACTCATACGGACAATTTCCCCCAAAGTTCTCAATCAACCTCTGTATGTTTCTGGACTGTGGGAGGAAACCGGAGTTCCCGGAGTAAACCCACGCGACCCAAACGGTGTCTCTTGATTCTTGAACAGTTTCTCTGTATCAGTTCTGATCCATTTTTTTTTTAAATTCAAAGCTGTCGTCGTCAAACGTCCCGGAACATTGTTGACCATCATCGTCTCAGTGCAGCAGCGACGTTCAGCTCTGTGTCGTCCAGATGCTGATCTCTCTGCAGCGACATCTGGACTTTAATCCCCACAAAACCATTCCTGTCGCTCCAGAGCTTCTTCTTCCCAGAATAGCTTCGCTCGAGTCTCTCGCTGATTCAAATCCTGTCGCTCGCCATGTTTGCACACGTCCCTCAAAGTAGCTTCAAATATTGTTGTTTTCCTTTCTGGTTGTTGATTTATTTACAGTTTTTTTTTCCATCCTGTTTTTAACTTTTTATCTGTTGCAAGGTTGACCATTATATTTATTTAAATATTGCTTACATTTATTATATAATATATATAATTTTTTCTTGTGTTTATTATCGTAATTGTTTACAATTTAGCTTAATTACTTGAATTATATGAATAAATATATATATGTGTGTATATATATGTTTATATAGAAATATATATATATATATCACTTGAATAGTCATGATCTAAACGTTTTTTCAATGTTGTTTGTTGTTTTCCAAACAAATGTTAACATATTATCAGAGACAAGGTTTTTTTTGTAATTGATTTTCATGTATTCAATCATGTATTTTGTCAAAAATGTATTTTATAATAATCTAGTCAGTATCTTTACTTTGTTGATCTGTAGATTTAAAAATATTTTAGTCTTCTTTTATAAACACATGCCCATCATGGCTTCCTGTTAGCATTTGGCTTCTTGTTAGCATGTGGCTTCTTGTTAACATTTGGCTTCTTGTTAAAATGTGGCTTCCTGTTAGCTTGTGGCTTCCTGTTAGCATGTGGCTTCTTCTTAACATTTGGCTTCCTGTTAGCATGTGGCTTCTTCTTAACATTTGGCTTCTTGTTAGCATGTCGCTTCTTGTTTGTATGTCGCTTCCTGTTAGAACGTGGCCTCCTGTTAGTATTTTTCTTCCTGCTAGGATGTGGCTTCCTGTAAGCACATGATTTCCTGTTAGCATTTGGCTTCCTGTTAGCATGTCGCTTCCTGTTAGCATTTGGCTTCCTGTTAGCCCTTGGCCTCCTGTTAGCATTTTGCTTCCTGTTAGCACGTGGTTTCCTATTAGCATTTGGCTTCCTGTTAGCATATGGCTTATTGTTAGCATGTCGCTTCCTGTTAGCACATGGCCTCCTGTTAGCATTTCGCTTCCTGTGAACATGTGGATTCCTGTTGGCATGTGGCTGCCTGTTAGCACGTGGTTTCCTGTTAGCATTTGGCTTACTGTTAGCATGCGGCTTCCTGTTAGCACATGGCTTCCTGTTAGCACGTGGCTTCCTGTTAGCATGTAACTTTTTTTACGTTCATATAAATGTCGGGGTGTCACTCCAAAATATTCATGCACAGAAACATCATGGGGTCAGAGGCAGAGACACAGCAGATCAACTGCTGTGTGTTGTTGGATTGTGGGAGGAAACCAGAGTGACTCTGTTGACCTTCTGAGCTGACCTTCTTCTTCTTCTTCTCTCTCCAGGTCACCATCATTAACGTGTGAAGGAGTCGTTCGCTCGCCGACGTCCCGGGGCCGATGCATGACACGATGGGCAGCTCCCCCGAGGTGCTCTCCTGGACTTCCTGCCCGAGTCTCCTGGTGGGCAAACTGAAGGAGGAGCTCAAGCTCTCAGTGGTCGGGGATGCCATGAAGAAGTCCAGCGCCCCCAACTCTCAGCCCCAGCCCCCTCTGACGCCGCCCCAGATCATCACCGACCTGGCTCCGCCCACTCACCTGGCCGTCCCTCAGCCGGGTCCCGACGAAGACCCCGCGCTGGAGGGCTTGAGTCCCGCCAACCCGGCGCTGAGCGTGGACTCCACTCGGAGCGAGGGGGGTCACTTCGACAACAGCGTGCTGCAGCTGCAGGACCAGGACCAGGAGGAGGCCGTGTCGCCGGCGTCCTGCGAGCGCGCCGGCAGCGGCGCCGAGGATCCGACCGAGGACGGGAACTGTCCCATCCACCACAACTGTGACGGGAAACATGTTCACCAGCACCACCCCGACGACATCAAGCTGCACTTTCACAGAGCCGGACCCAACTCTGGAGGCTTCCTGGAGGGTCTGTTCGGATGTTTGCGTCCAGTCTGGAACATCATCGGGAAAACCTACTCCACGGAATACAAGCTGCAGCAGCAGGGTGAGTCATGAGCGTCAAGAACCTGTTGATACCTGTCACAATACAAGGTCAACCATATATACTGTATAGTGATAGTGTAGTAACAATTTTATATGTGTAGTATTGTCCAGTACTTGACTCTGGTGTTGTGATAGTGTAGTAACAAGTATATATGTGTAGTATTGTCCAGTACTTGACTCTGGTGTTGTGATAGTGTAGTAACAAGTATATATGTGTAGTATTGTCCAGTACTTGACTCTGGTGTTGTGATTGTGTAGTAACAAGTATATATGTGTAGTATTGTCGAGTACTTGACTCTGGTGTTGTGATAGTGTAGTAACAAGTATATATGTGTAGTATTGTCCAGTACTTGACTCTGGTGTTGTGATAGTGTAGTAACAAGTATATGTGTAGTATTGTCCAGTACTTGACTCTGGTGTTGTGATAGTGTAGTAACAAGTATATATGTGTAGTATTGTCCAGTACTTGACTCTGGTGTTGTGATAGTGTAGTAACAAGTATATATGTGTAGTATTGTCCAGTACTTGACTCTGGTGTTGTGATAGTGTAGTTAAAAGTATATATGTGTAGTATTGTCCAGTACTTGACTCTGGTGTTGTGATAGTGTAGTAACAAGTATATATGTGTAGTATTGTCCAGTACTTGACTCTGGTGTTGTGATAGTGTAGTAACAAGTATATATGTGTAGTATTGTCCAGTACTTGACTCTGGTGTTGTGATAGTGTAGTTAAAAGTATATATGTGCAGTATTGTCCAGTACTTGACTCTGGTGTTGTGATAGTGTAGTTAAAAGTATATATGTGTAGTATTGTCGAGTACTTGACTCTGGTGTTGTGATAGTGTAGTAACAAGTATATATGTGTAGTATTGTCCAGTACTTGACTCTGGTGTTGTGATAGTGTAGTAACAAGTATATATGTGTAGTATTGTCGAGTACTTGACTCTGGTGTTGTGATAGTGTAGTAACAAGTATATATGTGTAGTATTGTCCAGTACTTGACTCTGGTGTTGTGATAGTGTAGTAACAAGTATATGTGTAGTATTGTCCAGTACTTGACTCTGGTGTTGTGATAGTGTAGTAACAAGTATATATGTGTAGTATTGTCCAGTACTTGACTCTGGTGTTGTGATAGTGTAGTAACAAGTATATATGTGTAGTATTGTCGAGTACTTGACTCTGGTGTTGTGATAGTGTAGTAACAAGTATATATGTGTAGTATTGTCCAGTACTTGACTCTGGTGTTGTGATAGTGTAGTAACAAGTATATGTGTAGTATTGTCCAGTACTTGACTCTGGTGTTGTGATAGTGTAGTAACAAGTATATATGTGTAGTATTGTCCAGTACTTGACTCTGGTGTTGTGATAGTGTAGTAACAAGTATATATGTGTAGTATTGTCCAGTACTTGACTCTGGTGTTGTGATAGTGTAGTTAAAAGTATATATGTGTAGTATTGTCCAGTACTTGACTCTGGTGTTGTGATAGTGTAGTTAAAAGTATATATGTGTAGTATTGTCCAGTACTTGACTCTGGTGTTGTGATATTGTAGTAACAAGTATATATGTGTAGTATTGTCCAGTACTTGACTCTGGTGTTGTGATAGTGTAGTAACAAGTATATATGTGTAGTATTGTCCAGTACTTGACTCTGGTGTTGTGATAGTGTAGTTAAAAGTATATATGTGTAGTATTGTCCAGTACTTGACTCTGGTGTTGTGATAGTGTAGTTAAAAGTATATATGTGTAGTATTGTCCAGTACTTGACTCTGGTGTTGTGATAGTGTAGTAACAAGTATATATGTGTAGTATTGTCCAGTACTTGACTCTGGTGTTGTGATAGTGTAGTAACAAGTATATATGTGTAGTATTGTCCAGTACTTGACTCTGGTGTTGTGACAGTGTAATAACAAGTATATATGTGTAGTACTGTCGAGTACTTGACTCTGGTGTTGTGATAGTGTAGTAACAAGGATATATGTGTAGTATTGTCCAGTACTTGACTCTGGTGTTGTGATAGTGTAGTAACAAGTATATATGTGTAGTATTGTCCAGTACTTGACTCTGGTGTTGTGATAGTGTAGTAATAAGTATATATGTGTAGTATTGTCCAGTACTTGACTCTGGTGTTGTGATAGTGTAGTAACAAGGATATATGTGTAGTATTGTCCAGTACTTGACTCTGGTGTTGTGATAGTGTAGTAACAAGTATATATGTGTAGTATTGTCCAGTACTTGACTCTGGTGTTGTGATAGTGTAGTAACAAGTATATATGTGTAGTATTGTCCAGTACTTGACTCTGGTGTTGTGATAGTGTAGTAACAAGTATATATGTGTAGTATTGTCCAGTACTTGACTCTGGTGTTGTGATAGTGTAGTTAAAAGTATATATGTGTAGTATTGTCCAGTACTTGACTCTGGTGTTGTGATAGTGTAGTTAAAAGTATATATGTGTAGTATTGTCCAGTACTTGACTCTGGTGTTGTGATAGTGTAGTAACAAGTATATATGTGTAGTATTGTCCAGTACTTGACTCTGGTGTTGTGATAGTGTAGTAACAAGTATATATGTGTAGTATTGTCCAGTACTTGACTCTGGTGTTGTGACAGTGTAATAACAAGTATATATGTGTAGTACTGTCGAGTACTTGACTCTGGTGTTGTGATAGTGTAGTAACAAGGATATATGTGTAGTATTGTCCAGTACTTGACTCTGCTGTTGTGATAGTGTAGTAATAAGTATATATGTGTAGTATTGTCCAGTACTTGACTCTGGTGTTGTGATAGTGTAGTAACAAGTATATATGTGTAGTATTGTCCAGTACTTGACTCTGGTGTTGTGATAGTGTAGTAATAAGTATATATGTGTAGTATTGTCCAGTACTTGACTCTGGTGTTGTGATAGTGTAGTAACAAGGATATATGTGTAGTATTGTCCAGTACTTGACTCTGGTGTTGTAATAGTGTAGTAACAAGTATATATGTGTAGTATTGTCCAGTACTTGACTCTGGTGTTGTAGTATTTACAGACCACATGACTCTTGACGAAGTCGTAACTGCTTTCATTTGTTTTCAGACCAATAAATGTCTAAACATCAGCTTTAAAAGCTGCTGGAGTCACTGTATCCTCTCGTCCTCAGTCAGCAACCAGGATCTCGCGATGTTTCATTTTTCCTTTTGTAAGTGGAGGACGTAGTGAATGCTTCCGTCTAGAGGCCGGAAATGTAATTTGTAGTTTCATTTTTTAATTTTGGTTTTTTCGTTCTTGTGTCGACACGCAAGTCGTGGGCTCTTGATCTCTGGAGTGAACTTGAGCATAAATCGTCTCTTCGTCCCTGACCAGGACGGTCCAGAAGTGACCCCCCCGTTAATGTATTCTAGTTCTATTAAGTTGAAATATGTTTATTGTCAAGTTTATTTTCTGACCTTCCTCTTTAGTGACGACAGAACCGATCAGTACCGACGTCAAGAATCTTGTGTTGCGAGTGTTCTAACAAGTCACTTCTGAGATTAACTGTTTCTAAATAGCCCCGAAAAGTCCACGAAAAGTCTTGAACAAATGAAACTTTGCGGCTGAAATCTAAACCCGGTTTAATTGAACCTCCGATCTTAGTGAATGAACCACAATCCTGGGTCCGGCCTCAAGGCCAGACTGCACAGTTCGAACACAACGTTTGCTTCCGTCCGCGCCGCTAACACGCGTTAGCGATGCCAACGTTAACACAAATAAATGTTTTGATGGCAGACATGTGGGAGGTTCCGTTCGAGGAGATCTCGGAGCTGCAGTGGCTCGGCAGCGGCGCTCAAGGAGCCGTGTTCCTGGGTAAGTTCCGCTCGGAGGAGGTGGCCATCAAGAAGGTGCGCGAGCAGAAGGAGACGGACATCAAGCACCTGCGGAAGCTCAAGCACCCCAACATCATCAGCTTCAAGTGAGTGCGACCATCGTTTGCTCTGGTCTGGTTCGGAGTCACCTGACCCGTCTGTCCTTCGACAGGGGCGTCTGCACTCAGGCGCCGTGCTACTGCATCATCATGGAGTACTGCGCTCAAGGGCAGCTGTACGAGGTGCTGCGGGCGGGTAGGAAGGTGAGCCCCCGCCTGTTGGTCGACTGGGCCTCGGGCATCGCCAGCGGAATGAACTACCTCCACCTCCACAAGATCATCCACCGAGACCTCAAGTCCCCGAAGTGAGTCTGAGAAAGGTTACGAAGATTCTCGCGAGCGATGGTTCCGACGTCCTCCTGGCGTCGACGCTTTTCCGACGAATCCGTTTATTCCCGAGTCGTCCTTTTTTTTTTTTCCTCCGGACCGCAGCGACTCGCGCCGACCTCGTCTCGCGCCGAACGCTGAGTCGGAAAAAGAGCTTCTCGCTGATGAGACGATTCACGAGCTGATGTTAGATTTTCTCTGAGCGCGACACAAGATCATTAACACAAGATGATGATGTAAGAGTTTTACATCTGTGCGGTAGAGATTCATTTTGTACAGATTTGGTGGATAATTGGAAAAAAGAATCTAGAAATGTTGTTTTTTTGCTTATTTCAATTGTTCAAAGGAATCATATACTATTTTACATTTCAAACAAAATTGACCTCAAGACCTTATTATTATGATTTCAAATTGTATTTATAGAAAATCTGGGGAAAAAAACACTTTATTTTAGTTATAAAATGGTAAATATGTGGATAAACCAATATTAACACTAAAATATAAAAGCTCGGTATTTAATTCTAAAAAATATGAACGAAAAACAATAGTATTTTATAACTGAGCACAAAAAAAAAGTTTTTTTCATCCAGATTTTTAATAAATACAATTTTGAAACCCTGAGGGCTTGAGGTAAAATATAAAGTAAATGATTCATTTGAAAAAATAAGCACAAAACAAGTATTTCATTCATTTATTTTTTTCTCATTTATTAATTTTTAGAATTAACACTGAAATTTGTTAATTTTAAACACATTTTATTTACTGTTGAAAAGGATAATCTATAATACTTCATTATCTTTATTATTTTATTGATGAACCAATCATTGTTATTTTTTTCGCTCTGATATTTGTATTTTTAGTTCTTATTTATTAATATTTTTTCATACATGTGATTTACATTGAAAATCTTTGAAATAAATGTAGTACTTTTTTTAAAATTATTTTATATATTAACAAAATAAAGATAAATCATCTTGTTGCTCTATTTCTCACTTATATCTCAATAACTATATTTCTTTTATGCTTACGTCCCAAATATTTACATTGGTTTCTTATTTATTTACATTTATTTATTTGTAGATTATTCTTTTTTCCCACAAATTCTGTTTATATAGAAAATATTTTAACAATTCGAAATGTTTACATTTTTCTATGCATAAAGAAACATACATTCATCTTGTTGCTTTACGTCTAATATCTCTATAACTTTAATATGGTTTCATGAGATTTTTTAAATTTGTATTCATATTTATTCAAGATAATTATTATTATTTTAACTAGTTGCTCTATTTTTTTTTGAATTTATCTCTAATGTCTTAATAACTCGATGGCTTTTTAATTGTATCGGTCATCACTTAAATCATCGTTAAAACTTCATCTTCATTCGCTGTTAAAAGAAAGTTGCGTTGACGTTGAATTGTTTTGGCGTTAAATGGCGCCCCCTACAGACGGATGATAGTAAAGCACCTCAGATATCGATTTAAGCCGCGATTCCGATTTTCTAAATATTTGAAGTGAACAAGTATCTGTTTCCTAGCTCGAGTCTATAAATATATTGAATAAATGCCTAAAATCGATGGAACAAATATTCGAGTCGTCATGTGATGATGTCACCAAAGTTCTCATTGGCTGACGCTGATGACGCTGATGGTTAAAATCCGCGGTGTGTCCTCAGCGTGTTGGTGACGCAGCACGACAGCATCAAGATCTCCGACTTCGGGACGTCCAAGGAGCTGAGCGACAAGAGCACCAAGATGTCGTTCGCGGGCACGGTGGCGTGGATGGCGCCCGAGGTCATCAGGAACGAGCCGGTGTCGGAGAAGGTGGACATCTGGTCGTTCGGCGTGGTGCTGTGGGAGCTCCTGACCGGAGAGATCCCCTACAAGGACGTGGACTCGTCCGCCATCATCTGGGGCGTGGGCAGCAACAGCCTCCACCTGCCCGTCCCGTCCACCTGCCCGGACGGCTTCAAGATCCTCATGAAGCAGACCTGGTGAGATCCGGGAAATAAACGGCCTCGGGGGTCGTGGCGTCCAAAATGCGCTGACCTCCTCTGTGACCTCCAGGCAGGGCAAGCCCCGGAACCGACCGTCCTTCCGTCAGATCCTGCTGCACCTGGACATCGCCTCGGCCGACGTGCTGGGAGCTCCTCAGGAGACCTACTTCAAGTCTCAGGTCCGGTTCCTCCAACAAGTTCCTCCGTCGGGTTCCTGACGTGTGTAAATACTACAACACCAGAGTCAAGTACTGGACAATACTACACATATATACTTGTTACTACACTATCACAACACCAGAGTCAAGTACTGGACAATACTACACATATATACTTGTTACTACACTATCAAGACACCAGAGTCAAGTACTGGACAATACTACACATATATACTTTTTTATTACACTATCACAACACCAGAGTCAAGTACTGGACAATACTGCACATATATACTTGTTACTATACTATCACAACACCAGAGTCAAGTACTCAACAATACTACACATATATACGTGTTACTACACTATCACAACACCAGAGTCAAGTACTGGACAATACTACACATATATCCTTGTTACTACACTATTACAACATCAGAGTCAAGTACTGGACAATACTACACATATATACTTGTTACTATACTATCACAAAACCAGAGTCAAGTACTGGAAAATACTACACATATATGCTTGTTACTACACTATTACAACACCAGAGTGAAGTACTGGACAATACTACACATATATCCTTGTTACTACACTATTACAACACCAGAGTCAAGTACTGGACAATACTACACATATATACTTGTTACTACACTATCACAACACCAGAGTCAAGTACTGGACAATACTACACATATATCCTTGTTACTACACTATTACAACACCAGAGTCAAGTACTGGACAATACTACACATATATCCTTGTTACTACACTATTACAACACCAGAGTCAAGTACTGGACAATACTCCACATATATACCTGTTACTACACTATCACAACACCAGAGTCAAGTACTGGACAATACTACACATATATACTTGTTACTACACTATCACAACACCAGAGTCAAGTACTGGACAATACTACACGTATATCCTTGTTACTACACTATTACAACACCAGAGTCAAGTACTGGACAATACTACACATATATCCTTGTTACTACACTATCACAACACCAGAGTCAAGTACTGGACAATACTACACATATATCCTTGTTACTACACTATCACAACACCAGAGTCAAGTACTGGACAATACTACACGTATATCCTTGTTACTACACTATTACAACACCAGAGTCAAGTACTGGACAATACTACACATATATCCTTGTTACTACACTATCACAACACCAGAGTCAAGTACTGGACAATACTACACGTATATCCTTGTTACTACACTATTACAACACCAGAGTCAAGTACTGGACAATACTCCACATATATACCTGTTACTACACTATCACAACACCAGAGTAAAGTACTGGACAATACTCCACATATATACTTGTTACTACACTATCACATGTGTGTGTGTGTGCAGGCGGAGTGGAGGGAGGAGGTGAAGAAGCACTTTGAGAAGATCAAGAGTGAAGGCACTTGTATCCACCGGCTGGACGAGGAGCTGATCCGGCGCCGGCGCGACGAGCTCAGACACGCCCTGGACATCCGGGAGCATTACGAGAGGAAGCTGGAACGAGCCAACAACCTGTACATGGAGCTGAGCGCCATCATGCTGCAGCTGGAGGTCCGAGAGAAGGAGCTCATGAAGTAAGTCTCTGGGTCCTGGAAGAATATCACGAGATTTAGTGAATGTTGAAACAATATTGAAACTTTACATTTTTTATTTTTTTTTTAGCGTTTTTTTTTACTAATTAAATACAATTAATCATAATTAATTAATTAATTAATTTATAGGTTGGATTTAATCGTTTTTTATTGATGTGTGTTGTTTTTTACATTGAACTGTTTGTTTAAATAATTTAATTCAACTTTTTAATCACTCTTTAAAAAATGTATTTAAAATATTTTTTGAATTGATTTTTTTTTTTAACATAAACAATGTTTTTTTTATTCCAATAATTCAAAAGAAAATATGTTTTTAATTTCTCAAATATTGTCTTAGTTAAACCGAATAGTGTCTCGTGAACTTTATTATGATGAGACACTTTAAATAAAATTTAATTGATTTAATTCAATATATTTTTATGATAAGTAGACTTTTAAAGTCAACATAAAAATGTTAACAATATTAAACCAACATTTTTACATGTAATTACAAGATTACAAATTAAAAATAATATTAATAATTAATTAATTATTATATATAATTAATAATATTATTCCAGTAATTCAAAAGTACATTTTTAAACACTAGAATAAATATTTCATTTTTTAAATATTGATTGAATTTTATGCCACTATTATACAACACTTTTAATATATTTAAAAGTCTGTATACCAGAGTAGATTTAAAACATTTTTATTTTAAAGTAAAAATAATTAATAAAAATCAACAAATCCAACATTTAATATTGAAATATTTAAATGTAAATATTTATTAAAAAATTCAATTAAAAAACATAAATTCCAACATTTGATTTATTAAAATCGTTCAATATTCGCTCATTCACTTCCATAGTTGTGACCAGTGTTTATTTGGGATCTGAACTCATGGCTTCTGGGTCATTTGTGGGTGCTGTTCTTCGACCCACCACTAGGCGTCCTTGACAGAAAACATTAGAAAACTATTTTCAATATGGTCAACAAGTCAAAAGTAGATCATACTCACCTGTCCCACACCTGTCAGAAGCTCCTCCCACAAAGTAACAGATGCTTGTGTGGCAGGAGGGAGCAGGCGGTGGAGAAGAAGTATCCCGGCACCTACAAACGTCACCTGGTCCGACCCATCGTCAGGTCCAACGCCGTGGAGAAGCTCATCAAGAAGAAAGGAAGCATTTCCCATAAAGCAGGAATCAATCCCAACAGAAGGTTTGAATCTTCCGTCACAACAACAGACACTAGTGATCACGACCACCTAGGGCTGCACGATATATCTGCGATAAATTATATATTTTTTATTGATCAATCAATCAGTCAAATCAAGCATTTCTTAAATGTGCACTTCGACCAATCAGTGTCACGTTCTGTGAAGTTGTCAGTTTGTACTTCTATGTCTCGTTGTTGTTTACGTCTCCGTCTCTCTGTGAACTGTGCGGCTCAGCTCGCTAGGTTCGGTTGCTATGGCGACACGTCAGTATATATACACGGAAGTAATACTAACTTATGATCTAGTCAAACACTAGTGATCCAGTCACTCGTCTCTTTCAACCTCCTTTGTTAAAGCAACATATTGTAAGAACTTTTCATCTCGTCTCAGTTGTTTTCTTAGAAGATCGTGAACTTCCCAACAAACCTGTCCGTCTTCACCGTATGCTAATGAGCTAAGTTGTTAGCGTCATTTATAAAGTGTAATGTGTGCGTCTTCACCGTATGCTAACGAGCTAAGTTGTTAGCGTCATTTATAAAGTGTAATGTGTGCGTCTTCACCGTATGCTAACGAGCTAAGTTGTTAGCGTCATTTATAAAGTGTAATGTGTGCGTCTTCACCGTATGCTAACGAGCTAAGTTGTTAGCGTCATTTATAAAGTGTAATGTGTGCGTCTTCACCGTATGCTAACGAGCTAAGTTGTTAGCGTCATTTATAAAGTGTTATGTGTGCATCTTCACCGTATGCTAACGAGCTAAGTTGTTAGCGTCATTTATAAAGTGTTATGTGTGCGTGTACAAGGAGGTGGATTGATTTGGTGATATCGCGCCGGCGGCTCCTCTCTGATGTCGCTCATTTTCACGGGAAACAGATGCAAGTCCCGCGAGACTGAGCGTTATAAGTGAAGTATTTCTACGATCTTGTCGGCACCCATGCGCGGAAATAAACGAAAGGGAAATATCGCATCGTTTTCCTTATTTAATCCCCAGGACAGTACTTGCACCTGCACACGGCTACATTTTCAAGTGAAGGAAAAAAATATCGCATTAATATCGATATCGCAATCAAGACACCAATATCGAATATCGCACATATTTCCAATATCGTTCAGCCCTTCACCCACCCTAGTTAACGTGCCAACAAAATGGTGAACTCAATCTTTTTTTTAGCTTGTCTACACATTTGTTAGCTTTTGTTAGCTTGTGTTAGCATTTGTTTGCTTGAATTAGCTCATGTTGACATTCTTTAGCTTTTTTTTTTTTAGCTTGTCTACGCATGTGTTAGCTTATGTTAGCTTGTATTAGCTTGTCTTGGCGTCTGTTTGCATATGTTAACTTCTATTAGCATTAGTTATCTTTTGTTAGCATGTGGTAGATTGGGTTAGCATTTGTTTGCTTGTGTTAGCTTGTGTTGGCATGCTTTAGCTTTTTTTTTTAGCTTGTCTACGCATGTGTGAAGACGCTTCAGTAATTTTTCTCGGCATCTCTTCCAGGCCAGACCTGCTTCGTTCCGAGGGTATTCCCAGTCTGGACCCGCTGCCGTCCCCCTCCCCGCTGTCCGGCAGCCCCAAAGTCTCCACCCCACCCGGTAAATCCCGCTACAGGAGCAAGCCACGCCACCGGCGGGCCAACAGCAAGGGGAGCCACAACGAGTTCATGGGGGTCCTCAAGCCGTCCTGCGGGGCCCACGAGGACACCCAGTCCCTCCAGGAGCAGACCCTCAACAGCCTTCACGGCCACCACCTGCACCACCTGCTGCCCCGGCGCCCGTCCGGCGACGGACCCTCGCTGCCGCTGAAGGGGCGCGAGGAGGCCGTGGTCAACTGTGCCAACAACCTGCGCTACTTCGGTCCCGCCGCCCCCCTGCGCAGCCCTCAGACGGACCACCTGCAGCGCCGCGTGTCCGGGTCCGGCCCCGACCTCATCTCCAGCACCGTGACCGGGGCGGGTGCCGGATCCCTGTGCGCCTCCTGTCAGGCCCACCCCTTCCCCGGGTGTCAGCGCTGTCAGGAAACCCCTCAGGAGCCCCCCAACCCCTACACCCTGCCTCACCCCCTGGAGGGGGAGACCCGGTTCTCGTCGGGAGCTCGCGGGAAAGACTTCGGCTCCGACGGCAAGACCGCCGAGCAGCCCGGGACCCGAGACAAAGAGTCAGACCGGAAGACGACCCCACTCCCCACGGCTCTGCCCCGCAGCCTCAGACCGCTGAGGAAGGTGAGTCGACTCACGGTTCCGTTTGAGTCATGGATCTGACTCGTCTGTCCGTAAACAGGGAGACGAGTCATCCGAGGAGGAAGAAGGTGAGGTGGACAGTGAGGTGGAGTTTCCACGGAGACAGAGGTGAGTCCGAACCTCAAGTCTACGCCTTTGAAAGTTTTGAAAATCAACTCATTGTTTCTCCAAGATGAAAAAAATCCATAAACAGAATTGAAAACTTTTGTCTCCAGTTTTATTGCCTGGGGTTTTTTTGTGGCGGAATTAAAGAAAAAAAAAAGATCAATAAACTACAATAAATTAAATAAAAATAAGAGACATGACTATTTCAACTTTAATGTCTATATATTGATACAGTGGTATGAAAAAGTTTGGGCACCCCTGTACATTTTCTTGATTTTCCTTTATAAATCATTGGTTGTTTGGATAAAAAAATCCAGTTAAATATTTCTTATAGGAGACAAACACAGTGATATTTGAGAAGGGAAATAAAGTTTATATGATTTACAGAGAGTCTGCAAGAATTATTTAAACAAAATTAGGCATGTGCATAAATTTAGGCATCACAAAAGAAAAATTACTCAATATTTTGTGCATCCTCCTTCTTCAGAAAAAACAGCCTCTAAACGCTTCCTATAGCTTTCAATTAGAGTCTGCACTGGCAGCAAGTTCTTTTCTGGGAATGCTGTGTTCTTTTCCACCATGCATAGTGCCCCTGGTTATGCCCAAATAACTCTATTTTAGTTTCATCAGTCCACAGCACCTTATTCCAAAATGAAGCTGGCTTCCCAAATGTTCTTTAGCAAACCTCAAGCGACCCTGTTTGTGATGTGTGCAGAGAAAAGGCTTTTTCCGCATTACTCTTCCATAAAGCATCTCCTAGTGTAAAGTGAATAGTTGAACGATGCACAGTGACACCATCTGCAGCAAGTTGATGTTGCAGGTCTTTGGAGCTGGTCTGTGGGTCGACTGTGACTGTTCTCACCATCCTCTGTTTATCTGAGATGTTCCTTGGTCTGCCACTCCGGGCCTTAACTAGAACTGTGCCTGTGGTCTTTCATTTCCTCACAATGTTCCTCACAGTTGAAACTGACTGCTTAAATCTCTGAGATAGCTTCTCATGATTAGACTCACCTGTGTATGGAGGTCAAGGGTCACTGAGGTCCTCCTTAAATACCCTTTCTCATGATTAGACTCACCTGTGTATGGAGGTCAAGGGTCACTGAGGTCCTCCTTAAATACCCTTTCTCATGATTAGACTCACCTGTGTATGGAGGTCAAGGGTCACTGAGGTCCTCCTTAAATACCCTTTCTCATGATTAGACTCACCTGTGTATGGAGGTCAAGGGTCACTGGTTACCAAACCAATTTTGAGTTTCCAATAATTAGTGCTAAAGGTATTAAAATCAATACGATATAAGGGTGCCTAAATTTATGCACATGCCTCATTTTGTTTAAATAATTCTTGCACACTTTCTGTAAATCATATAAACTTTATTTCCTTTACTTCTCAAATATCACTGTGTTTGTCTCCTATAAGAAATATTTAACTGGATTTTTTTTATCCAAACAACCAATGATTTATAAAGGAAAATCATGAAAATGAACAAGGGTGGCCAAACTTTTTCATACTACTGTATGTGCAACATGTTAAGCAACAAGGAATAAAGACAATCAATGAAGATAATTAAATTATCTAGACTCGTAAATAGTTCAAAACCAAAAGAAAAAAGATATTTTCGTAACATTAGTCTTTAAAAATAGTTAAATATTTTATATTTATTGCATATTTACAGAATTCAGATTTTAATGTTAAACCATAAACAGTGATTCATCAGTATTTAAGTTTTTGCATTTGTTAGCTTGTGTGAACTTAGCTTAGCTTGTGTTAAAATGTGTTAGCATGTGTTAGCTTTTTTTTATAATGCGTTAGCAAGTGTTAGCTTTTTTAAGCAACTGTTTTCCTGTGTTAAGTTGTGTTAGCTATCATTTGAATGTGTTAGCTTGCGTTAGCCAGTGTTAGCGTCTGTAAGCAAGTGTTAGCTTGTGTTAGCTATCATTTGAATGTGTTAGCTTGCGTTAGCATGTGTTAGCTTGCGTTAGCATGTGTTAGCTTTTTTTATAATGCGTTAGCAAGTGTTAGCTTTTTTAAGCAACTGTTTGCCTGTGTTAAGTTGTGTTAGCTATCATTTGAATGTGTTAGCTTGCGTTAGCCAGTGTTAGCGTCTGTAAGCAAGTGTTAGCTTGTGTTAGCTCGCGTTAGCATGTGTCAGCTTGTTTTATCATGTGTTAGCAAGTCTTAGTTTTGTAAGCAAGTGTTAGCTTGTGTTCGTTTTTTTTAGATTGTCTCAGCATCTTAGCTTGTGTTAGCATACTTTAGCTCGTGCTAGCTCACTCGCGTCGGCCTCCTCTCCTGCAGACCTCACCGCTGCATGAGCAGCTTCCAGTCGTACTCCACCTTCAGCTCGGAGAACCTGTCGGTGTCGGACGGCGAGGAGGGCAACACCAGCGACCACTCCCACAGCGGACCCCTGGAGCGTCTGAGCGCCAGCCAGGAGGAGCACCTGGACGAGCTGCTGTCGCACACGCCCGACATCCCCATCGACATCTCCACGCAGTCGGACGGCCTGTCCGACAAGGAGTGCGCGGTCCGCCGGGTGAAGACCCAGATCTCGCTGGGCAAGCTGTGCTCGGACGAACACAGCTACGAGGTCAGGCCTCGGAACGTCGAGTCGTTCCCCGTACGGAGAGTTTAACGTTGGATCGTCTGCTCCTCTATTTTCCCAGAATCCCCTTCAGTTCGGAGACTCCGACGGCGACTCGTCCGAGGCGGAGTGCTCGGACGCGACCGTCAGGAACAAGAAAGTCGGGGCCCCCTCCTCCTGGTGACTCCGCCCCCTCTCAGAAGACTCAGCAATAAGGCTCGTCCCAGCAACGTCTCCCAGAACCTCCTCGTCCGCCCGCCTCCCCCGAAGCTCCGCCCCCTCCTCCCTCGGCAGGACCACGACTTAAAGAATCCTTTATTTCTTCGAGTGGTGAAGGACATTCAAAGAAGCTGCTTCTCTAACCTCAGGAGACTCAAGAGTATCAGGTTTTCGTTTGCGATCAAAAAACTTTTTCTTTCTTCCTCGTCTTCATCCTGTCGAAGAGGCAACAGGAAGCACATGAAGGCGGCACCAGCACGAGCAGACGACCTCTGAAGCGGCTCGGCTCGGGTCGGTCCGGTCGTCGAAGAAACTGTTCCTTCGTTCAATCACACGGATGAAGAAGGGATGAACCTGCAGACTCTCATCTCAGGAGGAAGTGATGACCTCGAAGCTTCTGCTGCTGTCGATCTGGTCCCGGGTCGTCCCCGGAGGTCCAGGCGTGACGTAGGGTTCAGAGCGTCTAGCTGGCTAGACTTGAAACTAGGGCTGCAAGAAAAGAAATACATTTAAATATCGCAATATTTTTTCCACGTCACTGAATCGATTTCTTTCAAGAAAAATATATATTTTATATATTTTTTTCCTTTCAAATCATGTCCAAGTTATTTTACGGTGTGTATTTCAATAGTGTTTTAAAAATGAACGTGCAAATATTCACGCCGTTTGTTCATTGTTGTGTTGCAGTTAAACGTCCGGTCGCTAGATGGCAGCGGTCGCTACGGCCTCCGCAGCCTGAGTAAGAATGAGATCCCGGCGATGACTGAGGACGAGAGGATACAGTGACTCCAGCAGCTTTTAAAAGCTGATGTTTGGACTTATTTTGGTTTGAAAACGAATAAAAGTAGTTACAACTGAGGACGAGAGGATACAGTGATGACTGAGGACGAGAGGATACAGTGATGACTGAGGACGAGAGGATACAGTGACTCCAGCAGCTTTTAAAGACGACGTTTGGACATATTTTGGTTTGAAAACAAATGAAAGCAGATACAACTTCGTCAAGTGTCATGTGGTTTGTAAATTCTGCCAATGACTGAGGACAAGAGGATACAGTGAGTCCAGCAGCTTTTAAAAGCTGACATTTGGACATATTTTGGTTTGAAAACAAATGAAAGCAGTTTTGACTTCGTCAAGAGTCATGTGGTCTGTAAATACTACAACACTAGAGTCAAGTACTGGACAATACTGCACATATATACTTGTTACTACACTATCACAACACTAGAGTCAAGTACTGGACAATACTACACATATATACTTGTTACTACACTATCACAGCACCAGAGTCAAGTACTGGACAATACTACAAATATATCTTTGTTACTACACTATCACAACACCAGAGTCAAGTACTGGACAATATTTCATCGTTACTACACCATCAGTATATATTATTATGTATCTTTGACCCTGTATCGTGATACTAGTGGTATCAACAGATTCTTTAAAAAATACACAACCTCTACTTAAAACATTCCACAGTTTTACTTTTGTGTCCGAAAAAGTATTTGCAAACTTCATCATAGAACAGACTAAAAACCAAGAGTGACGTGAAAGATCCAAACTTCAGTCGTACGAAGAGTTTCATCAAAAGGTAAAACTTTAAGCGTCGACTGTTGCGGTGCATTTTGGGAAAAGATATGAATTGATTGAAGCCGTTGGTGCCGCGACCGGTTTATTTCCATCCTCGTGTTGCTGGAGTGAAGAATCTAAACGAGTGTAAGCCAGTGTTAGTTGTGTATAAACGACCTCTGTGAAAACAAGCGCTGCCTTCGACGCTCACGATCCTCTCGCTCGTCCTCCGATCCGTGAAGTTTTCGATGGTTTCTTTGTAGCTGGTCTACGCCCTCACGTCAATGTATCGTCGTTCAGGACGTTCGTTTCAGTTCCGGCAGCTTCTCCGGCGTCAAGTATTATTCGAAGGAAGCACAAGAGGACAGTATTTTTGTGAAGATGACTCTGCGGGGAAACCGTTCGTCGGGAAGATTAAATGGACACGCCCCTGATTTTAGACCCCGGGACACTTCACGACTGCGTGAAACTGTGTCGACATCCTTTTCGTCTTCGGTTGTCTTTTTTTTTTTTTTCGTTCTCGCTCTGGTTTCCCCGACTGTTCCTCTCCCGTCCAATGATCAAGTTTCCTGCATTTTCCAGTGTACAATCGGCTTCTGGGAGAAGAAAAATCCAAGCAAAGCAAGTGCATGGAATAAATGGAATAAATGCTGACGTACTGAACCCAAACTCTGTCTTTTGTCAAATATTCAACTTCCAGCCACGAATGACGAGAAGCAAGGTCTCAGAGTTAAGGTTCCACATAGTTCTTACTCTTTGTGTTAAAGAATTCTTAGTGCCGAGGTTATTTTAAATAACCTAGCTCAGCGTTAATGACCAGTAAATGACAATGAATGGTGAACTTCAATACAATTAAACAATTGTTTTGCTTCAAACACAAATATATATATATTTTTTTATTTTGTTATTTTATAAAGCATTGAATAATTTTTTTTGAATAATTGATATACTTTTTTCATATATTGAAATTATTTTTATTTATTTATAATGTAACACTTTGGTATTCTAAAATAGAAAATAAGAATACATATATATATATATATTTTTATTTATAAATATGTTCTAAATTCATAATACATTTTTTACATTAATATTCAATTTTTTAAAGAAATAAACAAATTCAACATTTCAATATGCGAATGTTTGAATTAAATTAAAATGAAAAACGATCTCAATCTAATTCAATATTACTATATTATAGAATTAATTTATTGTATTAAATCATCCAGAAAACATGTTAAAAACAACATTATACTAATGGAAGTACATCAGTGCCATCATATTTAAATATTTTTCAATATTAGTTACATATTAATTTCAATTATTTTTAATTCGATTTGTAGCCATTTAAATTCAATATTATAAAAAATAAAAAAACGAGTACCGAGTTACTGGATCATACGATCTGGTGACGTCATCACTGCTGCATCACTTTAGATACTTTCATGACAAAGAATCAACTTTGTTTTAACGTCTGGAGTTGAAACAAGACCCTGCCTTTTGACACTCGCGCGGAAAGCAACACGTTCCGGTTAAAGGTTTTCAAAATAACAGTTTAAAAAATCGATAAAAAATAAAAGCATTCATAATCCAAGTGTAGAAATGTTTTTTGCTTGTCCTCAGAAAGATGAGAGACATTTATAAACACTGTGTTCTCGTGTCAAATACATCATTATTGAAGCAGTCGACGATGTGATCAAATAGGAGATTAAAAAAGGAGATTATTGACCTTGTTTTCTGGAGAACATATTTGAAAAAAGACATCAGTGAGAAACAGAACCAGACTGAGGAGCAGAAAGAAGGAAAACAGGAAGAAAAAAGAATAATATGTGACGTAAACTCATCGACTTCATCTCTACACAAAGAAAAACTTTCATTGGAGGTCAAAGGTTAAACTTTATTGACACTGAAGAGGAAACAAGAGTCTCAATGATTACAAACAAAGAAAGATTCATCCAAACACTCGTGGATCACGTTGACGCCTCAGAGAGTCTCTGGCTGAACATCTGCTGGAGACACTTCCAACATCTCCAACATCTCCACCTCCTCCACAGGTGCTGGGAGCTGCTCTCTGCTCCTGCTCCTCTGGACCACAACAACAACAACAACAACAACAACAACAACACACATCATGAAGATCACGACACTGAGCATCACAGACCGCACTAGATGGTGATCAACCTCTGGCTCTCCGAACATTACAAGGGTCTTAGATGTGAACACACAACGTTCGTCTTCAATGATCACACACCAGAACTCTCCTCTGTGTTCCAGAGAGATGTTAGTGATCACCAGGCTCGTGTTGGAGCGAGAGATTCTGTCTTTTTGTCCTTCATATACACGTGATGTTCTTCCTTCAGTTCTGTTTGTCTTCATGAACCAGACGATCAAACCAGGATGTTTCCAGTCACATCGTAGAGTCTTGTTCTCTCCTCCAGTGAAGAACACATCAGCAGGCGGGTCAGACTCAGGACACACATACAGGTAGTAATTATCATCCTGACCACTGCGATCACAGGTGTATTCACCTGTGTGGTTCAAGGTCAGTGATGGAAACATCAGAGTGTAGTTGTGACTCTTTTTATCTTTCATCAATGAATTAATCTTCCACACATGTGGTTTGTTTCCATTGAAGTCAGAGCAGTTCAGCTCCAGACTCTCTCCCACACACCTGTGAATGTAATTATATTGTATAATAACATCAAACTCTCCCAGTAGTTCACAGCTCTGATGGTTCTTCTCCAGACAGTAATAATAGAACAAATTAGAACTTACGACAAACGTTACCAGAAGAGATGTTTTGTTCTTCACTTGCTGTAGTTTGTTCACTGAAGATGTTTCATCATCGATTAAAGATAATTCATCATTTCTTGTTCTTCTGTTATATTGACCTAAAGCCCACTGGACACTCTGGTTTGGTCCCACACCGTCACAGTTCAGCTCCAGTGTCTGTCCAACATAAGGTCTCAAGTACTGAAGTCTCATCTTTCGTGTGTCACAAACCAGGAGAGTGGAGTTCTTCTCGTGCGTCACGTTGTTCTGGGTCCAGCACTGTTCTTGGTACTGACCCGAGTCTGAGACCTTCAGAGGGATTATTGTATAATAATCTTCTCTCCGCAGCCTGGAGTCATGATGCTGTGAAGAGTTCCACAGAAGTTCCTTCTCCTCACCGATCCATCTTGAGATCAAGCAGACGTCATCAGCTGGTTTGTTCAGGAAGAAGTGATGAGAGTATCCTTCTTCCTTGAGGATCTCAGCGAGGATGTTGTTGGAGAAGAACGTCACCAGCAGCAGGATCAGAGCAGCCATGTCTGCGTCTGTGAGTGAGAGTCTGCTGCTGCTTCATGATGTCAATCTCTTCACCATCAGCAGCTTCTCGCCTACGATTGGTGGAACCAGACGATTAACATCAAGAGGATGTTCTGCGTCTACTTCCTGTTTTATCAGATGTGAAGCGTCAACGGAAACTTTTGCGGACTCACATGATTCACACTTTTATAATGCAGTTCAGCTGAAAACATACATTTTGCTTCATTCAATTTACTTTTTCACTTTTATCAGTTAATTTTCACAAAACCTGGCACAAACATTAACATCACATTAACATAGTTCAAAGTGATATCATAGCATAAAAGTCCTGTTTTTTAACTTCTTTTAAAAATGACAAGTCGTCTCCGAAACAAACCAAAGTGAATGAAGACGAGTGAGAAAAAAAGGTCAAATGTCAACTTCACAAAAGTGACTCACTATGAGCTGGTGTTTAGCTTAGCAATCTGTTCGCACCGAGCTAAAGTCCCCACTTTACTACTTTAACTAGTCGAAACTACATGAACTTTTCATTGTATGTCAGTTTTCACATCATCTGCACAGCTTCACTCCGATGGTGAGCTCCACAGCTTCACTCTGATGGTGAGCTCCACAGCTTCACTCCGATGGTGAGCTCCACAGCTTCACTCTGATGGTGAGCTCCACAGCTTCACTCCGATGGTGAGCTCCACAGCTTCACTCTGATGGTGAGCTCCACAGCTTCACTCCGATGGTGAGCTCCACAGCTTCACTCCGATGGTGAGCTCCACAGCTTCACTCCGATGGTGAGCTCCACAGCTTCACTCTGATGGTGAGCTCCACAGCTTCACTCTGATGGTGAGCTCCACAGCTTCACTCTGATGGTGAGCTCCACAGCTTCACTCTGATGGTGAGCTCCACAGCTTCACTCCGATGGTGAGCTCCACAGCTTCACTCTGATGGTGAGCTCCACAGCTTCACTCTGATGGTGAGCTCCACAGCTTCACTCGGACGGTGAGCTCCACAGCTTCACTCTGATGGTGAGCTCCACAGCTTCACTCGGATGGTGAGCTCCACAGCTTCACTCGGACGGTGAGCTCCACAGCTTCACTCGGACGGTGAGCTCCACAGCTTCACTCCGATGGTGAGCTCCACAGCTTCACTCTGATGGTGAGCTCCACAGCTTCACTCGGACGGTGAGCTCCACAGCTTCACTCTGATGGTGAGCTCCACAGCTTCACTCGGACGGTGAGCTCCACAGCTTCACTCTGATGGTGAGCTCCACAGCTTCACTCCGATGGTGAGCTCCACAGCTTCACTCCGATGGTGAGCTCCACAGCTTCACTCCGATGGTGAGCTCCACAGCTTCACTCCGACGGTGAGCTCCACAGCTTCACTCCGATGGTGAGCTCCACAGCTTCACTCCGATGGTGAGCTCCACAGCTTCAGTCTGATGGTGAGCTCCACAGCTTCACTCTGATGGTGAGCTCCACAGCTTCACTCCGATGGTGAGCTCCACAGCTTCACTCTGACGGTGAGCTCCACAGCTTCACTCTGATGGTGAGCTCCACAGCTTCACTCCGACGGTGAGCTCCACAGCTTCACTCTGATGGTGAGCTCCACAGCTTCACTCTGATGGTGAGCTCCACAGCTTCACTCCGATGGTGAGCTCCACAGCTTCACTCTGATGGTGAGCTCCACAGCTTCACTCCGACGGTGAGCTCCACAGCTTCACTCTGATGGTGAGCTCCACAGCTTCACTCTGATGGTGAGCTCCACAGCTTCACTCTGATGGTGAGCTCCACAGCTTCACTCCGATGGTGAGCTCCACAGCTTCACTCTGATGGTGAGCTCCACAGCTTCACTCCGATGGTGAGCTCCACAGCTTCACTCCGACGGTGAGCTCCACAGCTTCACTCTGACGGTGAGCTCCACAGCTTCACTCTGATGGTGAGCTCCACAGCTTCACTCCGATGGTGAGCTCCACAGCTTCACTCTGATGGTGAGCTCCACAGCTTCACTCCGATGGTGAGCTCCACAGCTTCACTCTGACGGTGAGCTCCACAGCTTCACTCCGACGGTGAGCTCCACAGCTTCACTCTGATGGTGAGCTCCACAGCTTCACTCTGATGGTGAGCTCCACAGCTTCACTCCGATGGTGAGCTCCACAGCTTCACTCTGATGGTGAGCTCCACAGCTTCACTCCGATGGTGAGCTCCACAGCTTCACTCCGATGGTGAGCTCCACAGCTTCACTCTGATGGTGAGCTCCACAGCTTCACTCCGACGGTGAGCTCCACAGCTTCACTCCGATGGTGAGCTCCACAGCTTCACTCTGATGGTGAGCTCCACAGCTTCACTCTGATGGTGAGCTCCACAGCTTCACTCCGATGGTGAGCTCCACAGCTTCACTCTGATGGTGAGCTCCACAGCTTCACTCCGATGGTGAGCTCCACAGCTTCACTCCGATGGTGAGCTCCACAGCTTCACTCTGATGGTGAGCTCCACAGCTTCACTCTGATGGTGAGCTCCACAGCTTCACTCTGATGGTGAGCTCCACAGCTTCACTCTGATGGTGAGCTCCACAGCTTCACTCCGATGGTGAGCTCCACAGCTTCACTCTGATGGTGAGCTCCACAGCTTCACTCTGATGGTGAGCTCCACAGCTTCACTCTGATGGTGAGCTCCACAGCTTCACTCCGATGGTGAGCTCCACAGCTTCACTCTGATGGTGAGCTCCACAGCTTCACTCCGACGGTGAGCTCCACAGCTTCACTCCGATGGTGAGCTCCACAGCTTCACTCCGACTTCTTTCCATGTTCAGTCAAAGCACAAGTCAATAACCAGACAAAAGCCAGACAACCTTGTGACTGTAAACACTGACATTTTCTCCAACACTACCAATGTGTTCAGGCCCCCCGACCCCTGCTGATTCATGGAGACTGTGGAAAGAGTTTCAGATTCGTTGGCTCACACATCTCAGAGGATTTCTCCTGAACTGCAAACATGACTAAAATAGCCGAGAAGGTCCAGCAGCGACTTGACTTTCTGAGGATCCTCAGGAACAATGACCTGGAGGAGAAGCTGCTGTTGTCCTACTGGAGAACCAGGTGTTACTGCACTACAGCGACAGGACAGCACTACGGAGGGTCATCAACACTGACCTCTGCCCATCCTGAGTGACATCTTGATATACGTTATACATATGAACGCATTTACACATGTCAACGTATTTATACATGTCAACGTATTTATACATGTCAACGTATTTATACATGTCAACGTATTTATACATGTCAACGTATTTATACATGTCAACGTATTTATACATGTCAACGTATTTATACATGTCAACGTAGTTATACATGTCAACGTATTTATACATGTCAACGTATTTATACATGTCAACGTAGTTATACATGTCAACGTATTTATACATGTCAACGTATTTATACATGTCAACGTAGTTATACATGTCAACGTATTTATACAGGTCAACGTATTTATACATGTCAACGTAGTTATACAGGTCAACGTAGTTATACATGTCAACGTATTTATACAGGTCAACGTAGTTATACAGGTCAACGTAGTTATACATGTCAACGTAGTTATACAGGTCAACGTAGTTATACACGTTAACGTAGTTATACACGTTAACGTAGTTATACACGTCAACGTAGTTATACACGTCAATGTAGTTATACATGTCAACGTAGTTACACATGTCAACGTAGTTACACATGTCAACGTAGTTATACATGTCAACGTAGTTACACACGTCAACGTAGTTATACATGTCAACGTAGTTATACATGTCAACGTAGTTATACATATGAACGCAGTTACACATGTCAACGTATTTATACAGGTCAACGTAGTTATACATGTCAACGTAATTATACATGTCAACGTAGTTACACAAGTCAACGTAGTTATACATGTCAACGTAGTTATACATGTCAACGTAGTTACACACGTCAACGTAGTTATACATGTCAACGTAGTTATACATATGAACGCAGTTACACATGTCAACGTATTTATACAGGTCAACGTAGTTATACATGTCAACGTAATTATACATGTCAACGTAGTTACACAAGTCAACGTAGTTATACATGTCAACGTAGTTATACATGTCAACGTATTTATACAGGTCAACGTAGTTATACATGTCAACGTAGTTATACATGTCAACGTAGTTATACATATGAACGCAGTTACACATGTCAACGTATTTATACAGGTCAACGTAGTTATACATGTCAACGTAGTTACACACGTCAACGTAGTTATACATGTCAACGTAGTTACACACGTCAACGTAGTTATACATGTCAACGTAGTTATACATGTCAACGTAGTTACACTTCAATATAGTTATACATGTCAATGTAGTTATACATGTCAACGTGGTTATACATGTCAACGTAGTTACACTTCAATGTAGTTATACATGTCAACGTAGTTACACTTCAATGTAGTTATACATGTCAACGTAGTTACACTTCAATGTAGTTATACATGTCAATGTAGTTATACATGTCAACGTAGT